>NC_134462.1:19254739-19556961 GCF_047948215.1 Lycorma delicatula
CACGACTGTGATCGACAACTACGATTTACACCATGAATTACACGAACAATTTTTACACGAAACGAAAATTGGAGTCTGGGTCGGTGTGAATAGAACGCGTATTGTGGATCCAATTTTTTTTTTGAAAATACAGTTAATAGTGATCGTAATTGTGCTATTTTAACATTAGTTAATTAATAAAAGTGGAAATTGGTTGGTTCCAACCAGTTGGCCCACAACGCACACAGATGTTTATCTGTATGCGATTAAAGATGTTTTTAAGAATGTCTTTGTGAACGCTCAATGAAAAACTCATTGAGAGCTTTTCAAATTTTCATTGGTTCCAGAGTTATACCCAAATGGAATTTTAATTAATAAAATTTAGATCTTACAAGAAGAACTTTTTTTTAAATTTAAATATTAAGATATTTAAGATTTTTACGATAAATAATAATTCAACAATAACACAACAAAAGAAAAGAAAAATATCAGAAGTTGTACTTTTAAAACTTATGTAAGAGTAATTTAAAATAGGCGCACAAGGAAGTAATGTGTTGTCCACAACAGATTTTTTGTCATTACCTTCTTACCAATTTATGACTGTTCGACACAGATATTACAAGTATGACTAAATGACTACAATATTTCTCAAGTATGATCCTTTAGGTGGCATGTTGCGAAGTTTCAGGTTAGTATATTTAATTGATTTTTGGTGACCTTCAAATAAAGTAAACAAAACATTTTCTGAAATATGGATAAAAGGTGATAAGTTCTTGTTAAAAAGGTTCGATGGACGTAGAAAGAGAGTAAGATTTCACTTTTTTAGTCTTCTCTCGTTTTCGCGGTAAAAATAGTGGGCTGCTGAATTTATACGAGTGGTTGTAAATAAGTAGATCAACGCTCGGGATGCCCAAAAATTGGCTATGACCGACGAAATCATCACAAAACTAGAATGTCGTATTAAATGTTCGCCGACTCAAGGTACGCGAGTTTGTTGACATTACAAACTTTCGAGAGATCGTGTCCATTACATTTGATTATGAAAGAGCTTAACCCTTGTTTAGGAACTGCGTTTGTCTACAAACAGTCGACTAAAAACACACTCGGACGAAGTGTTCAGTCTAATTTAAACGCGATTCCGCTGAGTTTATTCGACGTTTTATAAAAGTAAATGAAACATTGATATACCATTACACGCCAAAGACGAAACAGCAATTCAAACAATGAGTAGGAGTAGGTGAAAGGGTACAAATGAAAGCGAAAACGTTGCAGGAAAAATCATTTGTATGGTATTTTTTGGATTCTCATCGTGTAGTTTCATAAATTACCTAGAAAAAGATAAGGGGAATGTTACGTTTCTTACTGGATAAACAAATCAACAAAGGATTTTATTCAGGCTAAACATCCCAGTCAAAAAAAAACTGTTCTTTCACCACAATAACGCACCTACACACACATTTCAGATTGGTGTTGAGAAACTCCATGACCTACACTTTGAGGTGCTTCCATTATCATCGCCATATTTGAGGCTGCCAGACATCAGCTGATGAGCTGTGCGTCTACGGGGAGATCCAGTCGAACGAACATATGATGTTCGACTGCCCAGCTCTTGGGGGGGGGGGGGGGGTGTCCAGAACTCAGGCCACTCTGGAACTTAGAGGTCAAGGGAAAAATTGGACACTCACAAGCGGCGAGTCAATGTGGCAAGAGCCACACACTGTCGGACCGTATGGGAGTTCCTTGATGCGGTTGCTTTGTTCAACCGACATCAGTAGTTTACCTAAGGGAAAAGACTCTTACCGTGTTGCTGTAGGAAGCTAACCGAGAGATATGGCAGGCTACCAGCCAGATTAAGGCTCCAAGCGCTTTAATGATGGACAGGTACTTGCTGGCATTCAGCGGCCTAGGCGTGGCAGCGAATTGCTGTCTTTGACGAGATAAATTATTATTATTATTGATAGTCATATATGTTTTAGTAGTTGATTAAGTGAGCCTACCCATTTTAGTAATATATGACAAGTGGGCGGTGGGACACGCAAGCGAGTGGTGTACGGTATCACGCTTTTAGGTTAGCTCTAGGAGCTAGTTAGGACACTGGTCGCTAAACTGTTTCGTGGCTCAGTAACCGTTTGTGGCACAGAAATTCGGCCTTATGGTTTAGGACGACCGAATGGGGTAGTGGCGGGAGAAATGCCGAGCAAACCAACTATAATCGCCATATTTGATTCCAGGAGATTACTTCCTCTTCCTAAACTTAAAGAAATGGCTCGCTGGATGAAGATTCACTTCAAAAGATTAGATCAAGCTAAGACAATAATTTATTTTATAGAGCTGAACAAATTGAATTATATTGAGACTATTAAAAGAATTGCAAATGTGTTTGTATAATGTAATGTATTGCAAACTGAAAAAGAAAAGGTACGGTACGTAAAAAATAGAAAAATTAAATTTCTTAAAATCTTGTATTTTCTGTGACAAGCCTAGAACTTTCTGAACGGCTTGAGTATAATTGAAAGCATTCTACTTAATTCAAATGGCCATAAAAAAATTCTACAAACTTTTCAGTTGAAGTAAGGATGTTTTTTTTTTAAATTTGAGCTATTTTATTTTTAAAAAGCTTCAGTTCATCTTACAACTTTTTATTCTCCAAGTAACAACAGTTACAAACAAAGAAAAGGCTAGGACATATGCTAAGAGAAGAACTGATCAACTATGAAAAACTGATCAGTAGAAGATATAAAAAGAGAGGCAGAAAAAAAGCAACAAATTATTGACGATCAAAAAGTTTAGCTTATTAGAGAAGAATGGGGACAAGTATGGTGCAAGGGACCTTCCTAAAAACATACGATGATTATGATATCTTATCTCCCGTTAAGAACACTTTTTAATTAATTACTTAGTCATCTTTCTAAAAATTACACTTTGTTACATTTCTAAACATTTACAGTTTGTTTGGGTGCTATTTGAAAGAAATGTACGTATAGAAATTACATAGTATATGGTATTATCACTTACACGTTTGGTCAATATAGAGTAAAAGTAACGTAATGATTTATCATTTAAAAATTAAACCTGAATTAATTTCTTAAACAAAACAAGTGAAAAGAAAATAACTATAATTGACACAAACAAAGAGTACAACAAAAAATTTAAGCTTAAAGCAAGTTGTACTGAAATACTTAACAATGTGTTTTCATTATAAAGAATATGTTGCAAAAAAGAGCGGCCTGACTGTCACTTGTCATTGAAAATAGAAAAATTTAGGCAATAAAATGAATAGAGTATTTAAATAAGTATTTGCCTTATTCTTATGTAAAACGTACAACATTAGTATCTCGGATTGTATATTGAATATAGAATTTCGTAAGTGAAAGTTTGTAGACACCATAATCACTTTTGTTATAAAATGCAACCATTACGTCTAAAGCGGTCATTTCTTTAAAACAAGTATTAACCAAACTTTACATTTTTTTTAAACACAAAAAATTAATATATTTTTAAAATGTTAGATTTTTAACCCTACTTTTTCCGTTATAATTCTTTTTCTAAAAAATAAAAAGAAACCCTAAGGAAAATAAAAAATCAAACAATTTACTAACCCTTAATTTATCATTATTTTAAAATTATTAAAAAAAAAATCTGATGTGGATACCACATGACTTCCTTGTACGCCTATTAAATTACATATATACTTTTTTTTTAAATGAAAAGTACATAACATTTTATTTCACTAATAACTTCTGATTTTTTTCATTTTTATTTTTATGATAAAAAATGTACAATAAATAATAATTCAATCAGAGGTAAATAATTATTAATAAATTAATACATTTAAATTAAAAAAAAGTTAAAACAAAAGAAGGAAATTAAGTCTGTTTCTAACCGATGTGCCAACCCCTTGATCTAAAATTAAAAATTTATTTGGCTATAATTCTGGAGCCAAAGAAAATAAATGCCTCTTATGATATATCGTTGAAAAGCTCTTAATAGGGGCTTAATACAGCAGTTAAGAAAAAGTCCAAAATCCAAATGGTTTTGGATTTTGGGCTTTTTTGACATTGGTCTAGTCGATTGCAATCAAAAGGGGAGATGAACATTACAACAGTCCTAAAATCCAAAATTTCAACATTCTACGGCTAATCGTTTTTGAGTTACGCGACTACATACGTACGTACGTACATACAGGCGTCACGCTGTAATCAAAATAGATTCAGGGATGGTCAAAATGGAAATTTCCGTTGAAATCTGAAAACCGAAATTTTTCGCGATTACAACAGTACTTTCTTTACTTCGTACAAGTAAAACAAAAAATAGGTTTTATTCTAATCTATGTCGGTGAATGGGAGCTCTGAAAGCTTCGGTGAGTAGGAGCCTGGAGTCAGTGCAGAGACTGCGCATCCGCTCTCTGCCAGGGCATATGCCGGTTCCACCGGAGTACCCGGATCGGACCTCCAACGTTAGTAGCCCTGGAGTGGGGGTGTACCCCGGCAGCTAGCCTTGCTACAGAAGGGATAAATGTTCATGAATATTCCTGAACAAACTAACGTGGCAGAGGGTGCACGTAAACACCCTCGTTTAGAAACCGCCGATTCGCCACAAGCGAAGAGGAAAAAAATAAGGAGAGTGATAAGATGCTGATAAAATCAGTAAAGATTTAAGAAGAGCTTTGTTTGGAAACAATGTTCCCAAACCAAGATTTTTTGTCATTACGAAAGAGAATGGTAACTTCCAAAAGGTAAGTCCATTCTTAATTGCTAGAGAGATTACTAATTGTGCTGGTGGTCCTGTCAAGGAAATTCGTAAGACGTTTAATGGATTACATGTCGAAACTATCAACGACATGCAAAGCCAGAAAGTCCAGGCGTTGAAGAAGATCGGTGAATTTGCGGTTACTGTTCAACCGCATAGTACACTTAATACATCCAGAGGAGTTGTTGTTTGCCGTGATCTTCTTAACTGCACTGAAGAAGAAATAGTGCAGGAAATGACTTACTATGAGACGAAATGGTGAGATTCTTCCTTCGGCATCGCATGTTTTGACATTCAATAGGCCAAATCTTCCTGAAAAGGTACGAGCTGGCATCCATCGGCTTGATGTACGGGCATTTATTCCGCAGCCGATGAGATGTTTTAAGTGTCAACGTTTCGGACACACTGCAGTTAGATGTGAAGCGCAGGAAATTTGCATATGCGGAATGAAGATACATGAGGGTGATCCATATAAAGACCCTCCAGTCTGCATTAATTGTAAAGGGCACCATAACTGTCGATCTAGGAACTGCCCAGTAAACGCTTCAAAAGGTTAGCTACCCTGAAGCGAAGAAGATTGTCAATCTACGTACACCTAGACCATCGACTACATACCCAGAAGCAGCTGCTGCTCCCCCCACATCTAAAATCAACGTGGAGCAGTTGCTTAATACGATGGCACCAAGTCTTGCGAGACAATGATAGAATGAATCATTGATTCCAAGATCGAGTCGACTCATCAGACACAACAAAGTAAACATGAGAAGGCTCATTCCCGAACTGTACGTACAGAGGCCCCAAAAGCTCAGAGAACAACTGTGGCGAGAGCATCTTTATCAGCCGGCCCAAGTACAGCCTTAGACATTGAATCAAGTCTAAGCCGCCGAAATCATCAGCCGCCGAAAGTGCATCGCTTGCGAGTTTAGATTCAATTGCAACGATGCTCACAGCACCATTGAAGCGTTCATCACCTGAAGTAAGCCGGCGAACGTCATTGGCATCAGAAAGAGAAGACGATGCCATGTCCGAAGCCTCAGACACACTGTCATCGGAAGTTGAGGCCGTTCGCAGAATGGCCGAATTCCAAGAAATGACCAAGAAAGGATGGCCGAAAGGAAAGCCTAGGCGGTAATTTGTTGGATTTGAAATTATAGAAAAATGTGAAATTTTGAACATTTTTTTCATGAGAATATGAATTATTGAACCCTTTTTTTTCTCCTTTTTTTGAAGTAGGATGGGGCTAATGACCAAAGTAGTCGATGACCCTACAAACCTCAAAAAAAAAAACAATATAAAAAGATTATACAAGGTTTGAATTAAGCCTCTTTTTAACGTATAGAATTAATTTTCACACAGATATTATGAATACCAACCTGTTATCATACCCTAAAACAATAAGTTATAATAATAAAATACAATTTTTTTTTTAATTAAAAAATCTTCCACCTACGTTACCACCTACGTAAATGAAAACAATGCCACAAGAGAATATCTATAAATACCAGTAACGTCTTTTTAAAAAATCGCTGAAACTGTCCATTCTGTAAAAATATAAATCTTGAATGGACACAAAATACATGCAGACCGAATTGTGAACATACTCATTTTTTGGGCTCGGTTAAAAATAATAAACAATTTTTCCCTATTAAATAATTTTTCTACGTGGCGGAGTTGTTGCGTCTTGGTCTTTCAACGGGAAGTCCCGGGTTCGAATCCCGGTCGGAAATGTGTTTTATAAATTTTAATATTGCTTAAAGTGTACCTTTTTCCATAATAAGTGTACCTTTTTCCATAACATAGTCGCCACTCCGATTCAGACATTATACGTAGCGTGGTACTAACTTTCCAATACCCTCTTCATAGAACGCAGCCGCCTGTGTTTTTAGCCATGTTTCTACGCTGGTCTGCAGCTCGATGTCTGTGCCATATTGTTTTCCTCCTAGCCAGCGTTTCATGTAGTTGTTTTGTGTCCGATAATGATAAGAATTACACTCACCTTGTAGTGGTTAACAAACAAAGAATACGATTGGTTTGAATTTTATGTCTGATAATGATAAGAATTACACTCACCTTATGAATGGTTAAAAAACAAATACGATTAGTTGGAATTTTCAAATCTTTCTTTGTTTCTTTGTTTTTTAACCATTCATAAGGTAATTCAAACCAATCGTATTCTTTGTTTTTAAACCACTGCAAGTTGAGTGTAATTCTTATCATTATCAGACACAAAATTCCAATCAATCGTATTCTTTCTTTTTTAACCACTGCAAGTTGAGTGTAATTCTTATCATTATCAGACACAAAATTCCAACCAATCGTATTCTTTATTTTTTAACCATTCACAAGGTGAGTGTAATTCTTATCGTTATCAGACACAAAATTCCAACCAATCGTATTCTTTGTTTTTTAACCATTCATAAGGTGAGTGAAATTTTATCATTATCAGACACAAAATTCCAACCAATCGTATTCTTTGTTTTTTAACCATTCATAAGGTGAGTGAAATTCTTATCATTATCAGACACAAAATTCCAACCAATCGTATTCTTTGTTTTTTAACCATTCATAAGGTGAGTGAAATTCTTATCATTATCAGACACAAAATTCCAACCAACCGTATTCTTTGTTTTTTAACCACTACAAGGTGAGTGTAATTCTTATCATTATCAGACACAAAATTCCAACCAATCGTATTCTTTGTTTTTTATCGTATTCTTTGTTTTTAAATTAGTTGTAGGTGATTCGGTTTTTATTTTTTGTATTTTTTATTTTAAAGAACTCCGATGCCCTAGGGTCGGGTGGTTCTTCAACCATATCCTCCAGTAAATGAGGTGATGGTGGAGGAGATTTATTTGAATGGGATGCTGTAGTTAACATCCCAGAGGTGGCGGTTATGTGAGTTCCCTTTACGGGGAGCTTATTAGGTGGCTTACTGCCAGCTGTGATAGTCGCTACTCGTGCCGGTACGACTTTGGCATCAGGAACTTTCGTGTGTATCACACTGTTGCATTCACTAACTGTGACGAAAGACGTTTTCTTCATCTTTGTCAGCTCTGAGATAGTGGCTGTAAGTGAAGCTACTTGATCAGAAAGCATCTGAACTAGTTTTTAAGCTCATTGCACGATCCGCACTGCTGATTATTAAAATTTGTAGGAATTTGTTTAGATGTAGCGGTGGCAAAAGATACATCTGGTTTAACCAGGTTCCGTGAATTATTTAACTTTTTGTATTCTCTTCGTGCGGCCGGGAAAGATAGCTTTTGCTCCGTACAGATTTTGAGAATTGCCTTTTCTTCTTTAAAGATTGGGCAATCTCGGGAGCGGGCTGTATGTGGACCAATGCAGTTTGCGCATTTTTCACTTTCTTCGCAGTTAGTGTCATTGTGATCTTCTTTAGCACATCGAGCACAGATCTCAGTTTTTGTACAAGATGTTGTAGTGTGACCAAAACCTTGGCATCTGAAACATTGCCGTGGGTTGGGTATGAATGGTCGTACCCGAACCGAGAGGTAACCCACTTTAATCTTTTCTGGTGGAACAGGGAGATTAAATGTTAATATAAGAGACGGTGTCGGTTCTTCTGTTCCGTTCGGCCGTTTCATAATACGTTTCACTTCAACAACATCTTGGTGGCAAAGCTCGTCAACTATTTCATTGATATGTATAACTAAAAGGTCTCGACAAAAAATTACACTCCTGCTCGTATTTAAAGTTTTGTGGCTTTCAGCACTTATATTTATACCACCCCAGAGAGGAAGATTTACACAAAAAGAGGTCATGGAAGCTATAAATAAATTAAAAAATAAGGAAAGCCCCGGCCCAGATGGCATCCCAGCGGCCATCATTAAGATAATAGCTAGGATCGTACCTTGGGAAATAGTCGATGTAGCCAGCTACGGCCTACAAAATAGAAGCTTCCCTGAATGCTGGAAGGAAGCAAGAACAGTCTTCCTCCCAAAGGCAGGACAAACTCAAGAGAACACAGCATATAGACCGATTACGCTCATAAATAATATGGGAAAAGTAGTTGAAAGGTTGTTAGAAAATAGACTTAGAGAGGAAATAGAGGAAAAACAATGTCTACATCCAGAACAATACGGATTTAGAAAGGGACGGTCCACGGTGACCGCAGTCGAGAAGGTAAAAAACTGGGCATTAAATAGCAGAAGCGGTACATGGAGGACTAGAAAAATCCCCATGATCATAATGCTTGACGTTAGAAACGCATTTGGTACGGTCCCCTGGACAGCCATCATTGAGGCGCTTCAAGCCATGCAAATAAGTAAATACTTAGTAAATCAGATAGATCAATATCTGCAAAATAGGTTCATAGAGGTCAAAACCCTAGAAAGGAAAGCCATATTTCAGGTATTCGGATGGGTGCCGCAGGGATCTGTCCTTGGCCCAACCTTATGGAATGTTTTCTATGATAAAATCTTCAGGCTGAACTACCCCGAAGGGGTATCGATAGTAGGATACGCGGATGATATCGCAATATTAGTAGAAGACAGAGATATTAATGCACTGGAGAACAAGGCAAACCAAGCGCTTAGAACAATAGATGAATGGATGGAGGATAACAAATTAGAAATAGCTCCTAATAAATCCTGTTGCCTGGTCCTCTCGGGTAGAAGACCATTAAGAAGTGTGAATCTGAATATCAGAGGACAGAGAATTGGTGAAGTAAAAGAAACAAAATACTTGGGGGTACTTCTGGACAAAAGTTTAAGGTTCAGCAAGCATATTGATATGATTTGTGGGAGAGTTACTCTTGCTGTAAAGGGATTAAGAGGATTATTTCAAAACCACGGCACACCTAAAATGGTTATTCGAAGATTGATAACCGCGGCTATCACTTCGACGGTACTGTATGCGGCTCCCATATGGGGGGCGGCAATGAACATAAAGCGAAATAAAAAGAAGTTGAGAAGTGTCCATAGACTGGCATTGCTGCGTGTAGCTGCTAGTTACTGTACGGTATCGTATTACGCGCTGTGCGTACTGACCGGGGTCCTACCCATAGACCTTCAGATAAAAGCCAGAACCCTCAGACACAGCGGTATGTAGAAAGAAGAGATGGAAGGGATTATAGAACAAGAATGGCAAGAAGAGTGGACAGGGTCCAGAGTGGGAGAATGGACCAGACGCCTAATCCCTAATATTAAAACCTGGAATAACAATAGACTCGGAGATGTCAATTTTTACATGACACAATTACTGACGGGGCACGGCTCTTTCGGTCAGTATCTGTATAGGATCGGGAAGAGAGCCACCCCGCAGTGCATCTATTGTCCAGAGAACGACGATGCCGAACATACGTTGTTCATATGTAAAGATGGGCCGTTAACAGAGGTCAAATAGTAATTAATGGTCTTACACCAGAAAATCTCATAAACTGGTTGGGGTACAACAATGAGAACTGGGAATGGTTCCGCAGGTTCGCCGGGGAGGTCCTGCGGGCCAAAGAGGATGAAGACAGAAGAATGGGAGTATAAACAGTAGGGTAGGGCGGACAGTCACTCCATGGAGGGCCTGTACGCCTTGGTGTGCGGGTACCTGAGAAGGGGGTGAACTCCAGGGGAGTTTGAGTTTGGGCTAAAATAAAAGACCAAGTCCCGGTCGGCGGGGTCGTCCCTGCGGGAGCCTAGGCTCTTTGTGGGGTCGGCGCTGTCGATTAGAGGCCAAAGGCGTAAAGACCGAGTCCCGGTTCCTTGCTGAGGCGGTGGGGGACGGCATAGCCGGACCTTGGCTCTAAAGCGGGGGATTAGAGGCAGGCAATGTAAAACAAAAGATCCGAGACCGGGGAGGCCAACCTGCCGTGCCGGACGTATAGCCGGCGGGTGGGGGACGCCTCCTTTGAGAGTAAAAGGACACTCTCCCCGACTGAGTATACTTATCTGTATGCCTGTATATCTGAGGATATCCGGTCGGGGAGAGTAGGGAAAAAAAAAAGGGCGAGTGTAATTCTTATCATTATCAGACACAAAATTCCTACCAATCGTATTCTTTGTTTTTTAACCATTCATTAGGTGAGTGTAATTGTTATCATTATCAGACAAAAAAATTCCAACCAATCGTATTCTTTCTTTTTTAACCATTCATGAGGTGAGTGTAATTCTTATCATTATCAGACACAAAATTCAAACCAATCGTATTCTTTGTTTTTTTGAGAGTACGAGGGTTAATTTTTTCAAGGTCCGATCGGTCACGAAATTAAAACCACAGTGAAAATAATTTTTTTTTATCCTTATTTAAACACCCCCAACATCCCCGGCCTCTGCCATTAGGCTATGGGTAGGAATGTCAGGGTGTCGTGGCAGTCGACTGCCTCCCTGTCTTGCCGTTTCTTGGCTTCCCATCGGGGTCCTCTCCTTCTGGACGACTACTACATCCCCCCACTGAGAGGCTACCCTTCCCGATCCTACTCTAGGTTGCCGACTGCGCCTTGCACGCAGTCGGCAAACTGCCGCGTCCCCCCTCTCACACCTGAGGGTCCCAGATGCGTCATCGGAGCACCCCGACTAACCCTCACTTGGGCTTGGCTTCATCCGATTTTCACCTCTTTGCTCACATAAAACGCTGGCTAGGAGGATAACATTTTGGGACAGACATCGATCTGCAGACCAGTGTAGAAACATGGCTGAAAACACAGGCGGCTCCGTTCTATGACGACTGTATTGGAAAATTGGTACCACGCTAAGATAAATGTCTAAATCGTAGTGGCCATTATGTGCCAAAACTTATTTAATTTAATGGCATATTGAAAATTAATGGCACATAGATGCCATTCATTTTTTTATTTATAAGATCAAGGAGGTGAGACTCTAGAACAAGGGCATCTTCAGTATCTCAGAATTTTGCATAGTTAAGGTCATATTTTTCTTAGGCACATTTGTTAACAATTAAAAATAGCAATATATCCAAAACCAAATTTGTAATATCCATGTAAGTAATCTGACCAAGTTTGGTCAAAATCGATCCAGTAGTTCTGGAAATATAAGATGATTTCAAGGCCAACACTAAACTCACGCACGTGCGCGCACACATTCATACGGACATTAACATCCGGACATTCCCGTCTTTCCTGTCCTTTAATTGACTTCCATTAACAAACAAAAATGTTTGTTCAATGTCATCGTACAGAATAAGGTCAATTTTAGAATGTCCGAATACATATTGTTCCTTTCGATTAAATACATACAGGTCCAAAAAATAGTCCTAAGTATTAAAACGTCCAGTATTTAATAAGCCCGTTCGGCCAAAAGTTCAATATTTATCTTATACATGCAATGCTCAGCGTCTAAGGCCTAATATAACATCATAATTGAATTTTCTTTATTAACTGTGAATTAATAACGTTGTCATGGTTATGTCAATATAATGTAAATCATTTTATTTCCCACTGTTATCAATACATTATTAATGTTGTCATGGTTGTGTCAATTACTTTTAGAAAATTTTATGATAGTTGCATACATTGAAACGTATGGCTTCTATTATTTTAACACAAAAAATAAACCAATTATTATACTTCACTGGCCGGCCTGCAAGAGGTCGGAGGAAAGCTGTCACAAGTTTCCCTCTCGCAAGGCAGTTCGATAGATGGGTTTCCCTTTCAGTTCCAAAGAATAGTTGTTGCCCAGCACATACAGATAAAGTGTTTCACTGAGTACCTCCAGCAGGAACAAAATGAAACAAAAACATATAACAAGTGTTGGCTGGATACATCAACCAACAGAGAATGGCCGCACTGGTTAACTAATATCAGCAATATAAGGACAAAAACGATATCCGCCGCTATTTAAGGGTAATCTCTTATTTGAAACTTCTAGCCGTCCAGATAAGCTGAATGATGAAGAATTATTTTAAGTTCATACTATCCTAATTTTGTATTCAGTAGCAATAATTTCTTCACATTTAAAAATGATCCAACTGTCCAGATCGGCAATATAATTGCGTGTTATCTTAAGTCAATTCTCCTTAGAAAAAAAACTCCTTAGAAAATTATTGACGTTTTAGGACAAGTTGGTTTTAATATTGGGAGATTATCTTTGATAACCAAATACTCTCATTCTTGAATTGTAAGTTTTGAAAATTTATTTATAGTATAAAGCAAAAAAAAATGTTCAAGCTATCTTACTCCCTCGGCCAGACATTTAGCCTCTTCAACTAAAAAAGAATCGTAAGTATAGTGATAATTAAACAGTTTTCTTTACACTTGCTCTATTTTTGGAGGCCGTTAGTCTCGTTGAGTTAGCTTTGCTTCCCCCTGTTTTCATATCATCTAGGCCCTTTCACTAAATAAAAACTTAAATATTAGCAAAACGTAAACTATTCCTTTAAAAATTTAATGAGAAGGCCCAGTAACCAGTAAAATAATTTTGCAGAGTTAGAAATTAAGTACTACGATGTACAAAAAATTTAAAGTTAAGGAATTAAAATATGACAACAAAGTTTTCTACTTTTACTATCTTAAATGGAACAAAACTAAAAATAAATCCACTAAAAAATGTGAAACCAATAAAAAGTTACCTAAGATTTCTTTTTTGTGGATGGAAGATGAAAAAATTTTGATAAAATATTTATTACTAGAAATATTGAATACTATTAAAATTCTAAATAAACCCAAAAAAGTTTAAAATTCTAAAATCATACTTTTAAACTTTGATCGGTTCCCCCATCAATATTGCCCCTACCATATTTTTTTTTTCTTTTGGGTAACTTGCATTACTGCTATGCCTAAGGAAGATAATATAAATGATAATATAATCATGCACGAATCTATTGAACTCAATTATAAAGTGGAGCGGAGCTATGTGTGCAAAATTTTAAAATAATTGGCCCCTAAAATCCTATCCTACAGAAATATTGAGCCCAAAATTTTACCTCCAAACTACTCCATATCTATGTCTCTCGACACAAAATTTCATCAAAACCGGTTTATCCAATCAAAAGTTATTAAGCTTCAAAGACACACGTACATACCGTATATACAAACATTACCTCCACTTCTTTTTTATTTTGCTTTTTGGGGTCCCTGAATTATGAAACTTTGAGAAATGAAAAAAACCCATACTCAATTTTTTGACGATTACTTTCCTTCTTGCAGCATGGTTCTAGAGGTATGATGCCAGGAAAATAAAATCGGTCCTTTATTTTCATAAAATTTCAGTTTACAAAAACCATTTTCAGTAATAATATAATCTTAGTTTTGTTTATTGTAGTATAGAAAAAGACAATCTAAAAAAAATTAATAACTTGTTAACGTGTTATCAGGAAACACGTTTAAATAATTTTACGTATTGATATAAAACTAATATATAATATAGTATAAATATTTTTAAAACTTACATGTTTCAACAGAAAATTGATTATTTTGATTGTAATAAACCTCAAAAACTTACCTGTAACAAAAAATATAAAACTAAAATTAAAAACCATAGAAACCATCTAATAATAAAATTCATAACAGATATAATTTTTTTTTAAATTATAAATTAATTAATCTATTAACAATTACAATAATACAATATAACATTTGCGTTATTCTGATTGAAAACAAGTTCCTTTGTTTGTCATATATAATATTAAGCATTCAGGGAATAACACCAGACCGGAAGCATGGATACACATATATGTGATACATGAAAGGGAGGGAATGATTTGTTTAACGATGATAAAGAAAAAAGAACTTCGTGTTAAATGTGTTAAAATATTCAACACATCACTAACAACAACAACAATAATAAAAATGGAAATTCCAAAGTAGAATGATTATTTGCTGTATAATAATTATATTCAACAACACTTGCCATTTTTATTATACAATTATTGGCATAATAACTTCATTATAAATCATAATACACAATTATTATTATTAATTTTTTAATCATGTAATAATAGATTTAAAAAATAATTTATTTAACAATAGATTCATTTAAAATTGAGCTGTATTGAAAATTCTGACCACAACCATTTTTGATAAAAACGTTAGAAATTTCTGATAAAAATTTCCGTTACCTGTCAGTTATAACATTTCAAAATAATCTCATATTTTAATAATGGAATACTTACACAATATTTAATATCAATCAAGAGCCTTTTAAATTTTTTTTTTTGTCTTCAGTCATTTGACTGGTTTGATGCAGCTCTCCAAGATTCCCTATCTAGTGCTAGTCGTTTCATTTCAGTATACCCTCTACATCCTACATCCCAACAATTTGTTTTACATATTCCAAACGTGGCCTGCCTACACAATTTTTTCCTTCTACCTGTCTTTCCAATATTAAAGCGATTATTCCAGGATGCCTTAGTATGTGGCCTATAAGTCTGTCTCTTCTTTTAACTATATTTTTCCAAATGCTTCTTTCTTCATCTATTTGCCGCAATACCTCTTCATTTGTCACTTTATCCGCCCATCTGATTTTTAACATTCTCCTATAGCACCGCATTTCAAAAGCTTCTAATCTTTTCTTCTCAGATACTCCGATCGTCCAAGTTTCACTTCCATATAAAGCGACACTCCAAACATATACTTTCAAAAGTCTTTTCCTGACATTTAAATTAATTTTTGATGTAAACAAATTATATTGCTTACTGAAGGCTCTTTTCGCTTGTGCTATTCGGCATTTTATATCGCTCCTGCTTCGTCCATCTTTAGTAATTCTACTTCCCAAATAACAAAATTCTTCTACCTCCATAATCTTTTCTCCTCCTATTTTCACATTCAGCGGTCCATCTTTGTTATTTCTACTACATTTCATTACTTTTGTTTTGTTCTTGTTTATTTTCACGCGATAGTTCTTGCGTAGGACTTCATCTATGCCGTTCATTGTTTCTTCTAAATCCTTTTTACTCTCGACTAGAATTACTATATCATCAGCAAATCGTAGCATCTTTATCTTTTCACCTTGTACTGTTACTCCGAATCTAAATTATTCTTTAACATCATTAAATTTATAAATTTAAATAAATATTAGTAATTGTTTGAAAAAAAAATTGAAATTAATTAATTTATTAAAACTACAACTGATACAAGAAAGGTTTTAAACGAGACAAACCACTGACGACATATCGAAAAGAATCGAAAAAAATTGCCCAAAACAATAAAAAAATCTTACGTAGTTCTACAAAAGAAGACTGACTTTTCGTTATTTTATTTTTATAATTATTCTGAATAATTTTTTGTGCAAAAAATATACAAAATATAAATTAAATGAGAAAATTAAAAGAGGTATAATTTCTTTTTATTTATTGTTAAAATAAAGGAAATTTATTTATTGTTAAAAGGAAATTCATTTATAACCGTAATTTGATTAAAAAATTAAAAATAACGAGTAGATCTTACACCCAAGCATAAAGTTTAAACTCAATACCACTGTGACTAACTATATAAGCGTGAATGAAAAATACACCAAAATCAACATAACCTCAAATTAAGTGTAACTTAAGAACCACTAAACCAATTCTTACACGAACAATTTTAGATGCATTAACTATAGTACAGATATCTAAATTTCGGTGAAATTGATCGAGTAGATTTAGAGGTTTTTGGGCAAAAAATCATTATATATGAATGGTATTTTTGTAATCCCCACCATACCTCAATACTTAAAGAAACTTTCACCCTTCAATCGTACCATGCCATGGAAAAAAATACCTCAAATTGAATTTCTGTTGACTGTTGATCTTAAATTGAGCCTAACTCAGGAAAAGACTCAACAATCTTCATCAAATACTCACATGCACGTCTTCAGATATAAAAATTTCAATGAAATTGATCCCGCAGTTTTGGAGATTTTCGAGCCACAAATATTTTGCATAGGTATATTTAATTTCCTTTATATATATATATTAAATTTTTAATTAAAGTGTATAATATTATCATACTCTTCATACCTCAAAACCTAAAAAAATTCAATTTCACCCCTCAATCCCACCGGGTGACCGAAAGTAATATCGTACTTTTCTTCGAAAGGCCGATAAAAAAAGCCTTATCAAAATAACAGAGAAGAAGAGTCAGGTCAGATAAATAATAAATAAAAATTAAGAATCATTCTCTGTACAGCAACAAATTAAAAAAATCTTAATTTTACAGCTTAAGACAAAAAGATCTGAAAGCAAAAGTGATACAAATAATTGCTTCGCCGAAAATTATTTCCAAAATAAATTATTAATTAATTATGATAGTTATTATGACGCATAATAATAACCTTTGCAACGTGTGAATAATGCCATACCTGGCCAGGACTCGAACTCGGAACTTTTGGAGAAAAGCAGAAATGCCTTAAGACCGCCAATTTCCATGGTGGAAGAGCGGTGGAATTTGTATTGAATAATTTAAAATTTATCTCTAATGCTTAAAATGTAAAGTTTTTCTTCCATTTTAAGAAAAACGTTTTGTTTTCTTACAAAAGAAAATTTATAAAAAAAATATGTAAAAAAACATTTAATTTTTTATTGTTTTTATTCATTTTAATAAAAATAATATTCTAATTTAAAAATTTTATTCTGCTAAATTCTCTAAAAATGTTATTTCTTTATTTAAACATGTTTTATTTATATATACTAGGCGTTCCCCCGTCCTGGCTTCGCCCGCGCTATATGGCTACTTGCGTTTCTTGTCGCGGTCAGAGGATATTTAGCCAGTCATAGCCCGTTTCGCTCGTCCTTCCCGTCTAGTCAGAAGGTTCTGCCTTTTGGACCCTGCTCTTTCATTAAACTTGGAATTGTGAGAATAATAATAATAAATAAGAATTAAAGACCGTTTAATTATAAAAAAAATATCAGTATTGTAGTTTCTTCAGAGCAACAGTTTGGTCAGTTTTGTCCCGAAACTTTAGTATGAAATCTAATCTATAGTATTAATCCTTATGTATGGTATTACGATGAGTAAATATTAATCCTTATGACTGTGATGAGTATTACTTAGGGGAGGGCACCGTGGAAAAGTTTAATTAACAAAGGAACAATTTGGGAACCACTGGTTTATATAATTTGTATAGTTTTTAGTTAATTTTATTTAACATTACCATACTTTAATTACAGATAAAGATTTATAATATATTTTATCAAAATAATATAAAACTACAGAACTTAATAATTAAAACATTTAAGCACAGATACAATACCATAGTATTATTAGCAGCTCACAGGGCTGGTCTAGTGGTTAACTCACTGTCGCAAATCAATTGTTTAACAGCCGATTTTAGAATTCGAAGGTTCTAATGTTTGAATCCTAGTAAAAGCTAGTTGCTTTTATACGAATTGAATACTAGACAGTGGGTACAAGTGTACTTTGGTGGTTGGAGTTCAATTAACCCAAACGTCTCAGGAATGGTCGGCCTGAGTCTGTACAAGACGACACCTGATTTACATACCAAAGCCTACTCATTTGGCCGAGGGGGGTTGTTTATTGTTAGCTAGTTGAGCAGAATTTAAGCAAAAAACAAAATTTATGGTATCTTTTTATCAGTCAGTATAAGCGTAAAAACGTGTGCACTGGTATAATTAGTTAAGAGTATATTTAAAATTTATATATTTAAATGATTTTTTTGTAATTTAA
The DNA here is from genome assembly GCF_047948215.1 of Lycorma delicatula. Classification (NCBI taxonomy): domain Eukaryota; kingdom Metazoa; phylum Arthropoda; class Insecta; order Hemiptera; family Fulgoridae; genus Lycorma; species Lycorma delicatula. The sequence goes on from NC_134462.1 coordinate 19,273,032, forward strand.
CTAAGAAGAATTAAAAGAAAAAAGCTTTTTAATTTTGCTTTCAAACGGCGTAGTGAAGTAAATTAAAAACTTCTCGGGTGGTGGAAGGAAATGAAGAAGAAGAAGAAGGGTCATATCAAAATGAAAGAGTGTTAGAAGGGACTGTATTAAGTCTCAACATCCGGAGTAGCCGACCGTACGTCTACACAGAAACTGCTACAACTTTACTGTTAACATCGGCTACGTCAAGAAAATTGGCCTACGAATTTCTCGTAGAAATAATGGACATAATGTAACAAAACTAATGATTTCAAATTCGTATACAGTAAAGATGCAACTGGCTCAATAAAATACATATATATATATATATATATAATTATGATAACTTTTATCAGAATTTTTATTGTATGGTGCGTATATATTTTTAATATTTTACTAAAAACACATACATAATTTTTATTATCGTCTGACACACATATTATCGTCGTCCATATATTTGGTGAGAGAATATTTTCTCTACACTTTTCGCCGCATCTATATATCAGCATCATCAGGGAATGATTATCCAAATCACGTTTTGTTAGACATACACATAAAAAACACATCACAATATTATTACATATTAAAGTATATATTTACAAAAAGCATGCAACATTAACATGTTATTCGGTTTTAAGTTTAGTTTATCCGGCTAAACTTAAACCGGGTAACACAGCAACTTTGCGTGTTTTTTTTTTATAAATATATATATAATTTTCATTCCCTGATGATTCGGATACATTGATGCGGCGAAACATGTAGGAAAAATATTCCTATGACAAATTTGTGGTAAGAAAATATATATATATTATGGAAGACATTGTGTATGTGTATATATAATTACACTCATATATAATTACCGGCCGTAGTATGACATTTCCAGGAAACTGATTAAAAAATTGTGTAGTTTATTAAAAACAAAAATTTTGTAAAGGTACCTAATAAACAGGAATTATTTAGTTGGTTATCGTTTAGTGGCATCGATAATGTTAACAAAATATCGATGCAGATACTTTATTGTTGAAAAAACGATAAATGACCGATGTTCTAATAGCTTCTTACGAGTTTTGCATTTACTAAAAACGTTTTTGTGAAAGTTTTGCATTATAATAACATTAATTCTTCCCTTAACATTTTTTTATAGAGGGATACCTACTTGATTAGATGAATGTTGGTGGTTCGTGTTTTCTATATCTTTCTAGAGATAAATATTTATCTCATCTATCATTATTTAAGAGGCGCATATTAGGGCTATCTCTGAGAGGGTATTAGTAGTGACCGTTTTTAATTTAACTTTCCACTTTTGACTAGGATTTCCTAAAACAATATGTTTTTACTTAAGTTAAATTTTATAAACACGGTAAGAAATACCCATTTATTTTTTATTGTTTCGTAGGTGCTGATTATAAAGTCATTAATTTGTTTCCTTTAATTTACATTTAAACGGTTTTTTCTTTAAAATAATTTCTCAATATCAGATAATAATGATATTTAATAGTCAAAATACCAGCTACTTTTTTTTAATTACCGAAAAAATTCTCGAAACAATATCATTAACCGTTTAGTTATTTCTTTTTATACAATATGTTTCATTATTACGCGTAGTTAAATATGGAAGGTTAACAAAGTATGGGAATCCTTACATAACTTTTCAACAATCAAACACAGAAAACTTATATTTAACCAAAGCTTTATTTTTTAATGTAAGACTACCACACCTAAACAACCAGGGAAGAACTTAAATATTTTAAATGAAAAGAATACGTGTAACATACTTTTTAAAGTTAAAAATTAATCTTTTGTAAATAAAGGTTTAATAAATAAAGATTTAGGCAACACCCTACCAAAATAGCTGCGATTTACAATGATCACATCTACTTTTTAAAATTAGTCTACACTACACACCAAGGAGTGGTTTCATATTAAAAAATCCCTTTACCTCCGTCTTCCGGAGGTAGATTTCACCGGTGCTAAGTTGGGGATAAGTAACATTTCCATTTTAAAGTTAAGAAAAACTTCAAATTTACTCAATACAACAATGGTTCCATGTGAAAAAAGTTTCACATACGACAAGCCCCATCTTCTCACAACTCCAGCAACATTTTGGTCATCCCTTGCCGTAAAGGTTGGTCATATCAAAAATTGTTTCATATAGAAGTATTAGATAATGTTTACAGACCACTTTAACGACCAAAACTTTAACCACTTTAACGACTTTAATGTCTAACGACCACTTTAAACAGATTCGATGCTGTACCTATTAAGGGAGGTATAATTTTTTTTTGCCTTAAAAACCCCATTTTTTCCACCTCCTGGGCCAATTGTTGGTGACGTCAAAACACTTTATAAGTTTTAGGCCCTTATCCAAAGTATAGTAGGAACTTTAAACGAATTCGATATTTTACTTAATAAGAAAGTTATAGCGATATATTTTTTTTTAAAAAGCCCCCCATTTCCACCCCCATATCCGATTTTGTCCATTAACGAATTCAGCCGAGATTTTTATCGTTATATTTTATGTATCAATCTGAAAGTGTTTGGCGCAAAATTACGGCAGTTATTGTGTCCTCAAGAAAGTTAAATATATATATATATATATTTAAACTTTTGGAGTGACGGTGGTTTGGGATCTGGGGGATATGAAACGGGAAGATATGTTGAAATTTTCTGGAAGTCAAATCATGGTACCATTACAAGGGTACTCGGTACATACCCAGTACAAGGGTACCCATTACAGTTGTAGGGGCATATGCTAAATTTTTTTTGTTGTTTTACTTTTGGGCAGTTATTTAAGAGGACTTTTAGACAAATTTTGAAACTGGTGTGAAAAATATTAAATTGCCGCTATTTTGGTTACAGCTGTTGCAGCCTAAACTTTTTAAACTCAAAAATGTTTTAATAATATCACAAATATACCTTTTCTATTTAAAATTTTTAAGTTTCTCACTATGGAAACCACCCTAGGCGCATGGGGAGGGGGGATTATCTCATTTAAAAAATAATATTCTGAGCATTAGGTAACTAATGGGTTTTTTGTTTTGTTTAACCTCCGGGTCCACATACGTCCGTAAATAAGTTAAAACAAGCTATTCAACTCGCACATGTACGCTATGAAAAATCACCATCAACAAACTGTTATAGAAATAATTTTCACCTTGGAATCACACAAAAGGTATTACCGACCGCACATTAAGAAAGACTGCTTATGAAATTTAATTAATCCCAACCGATATGAAAATTTACACTGTTCATGAAGCAGTTTTACTGATATAAAAGGAACACAGGAAGTCTGTAAAATTAATACAAATAAAGCATTATTTATTTATCAATGACAAGATTTGGTATATGATAAAAATCAAACTTTTCTTTGGATACTGGAATCACTTTTGCAAATTTTTTTTATAAAAATATATTAGAAAAATTTATATATTTTATAATTCGTAAAATTACTGCAATATTAAAATGTATGATTGCAATAATATCAATTATCATATTATGATTGGCAAAATGCCTGGAGTTGTAAAGAAGTGGAGAAATGAAAGAAATAAGTAAAAAATACAAATACACCATTACAATTTTATTATAGTAAATGAAGTAAGGACACCGCCCGTAATAATATAAAACTAAAACGTAATCTTTTGTTGTTAAGTACACCTACTGATTGCATATAAGAACTCCTCTGCACAATGGGCGTTGAAAAGATATATTATAGGAAAATATAACAGAGAAATTGTAAAAAAACGTATATACTGGTTACAAATATGGGAAAATAAACAAAATTTTAAATAATATACATATATTTTATGCGTTATAGTTTTTTTTATTTTTACATAATCAAAATAATAATTTGGGACCACCTTAAAGAATATAATGCAGAATAGCTTACTAAATAATAAAAAAAAATTTGCATTAAAAATTAAATGAATAAAGTGAAAAGCAAATTGTAAAAATGCAGTTTATGAATAGCAAGAAATTTAAGATTTAAAAAAAAATCCGGAAAGGGGCTTAACATAACTTTTGTGGCTTTGAATTTTACAAATTATTATTTCAAATAGGAATAGAATGTTTTTTTTTTTTTTTAAATAATGATTTAATTATGAAATATTAATAGTATTTGCGAAAAATATAAAAATGTTTATTAATAGAATTTGGAATATATTGAAGAGTTATACGGAGGAAATGAATTAGGAAATGATGTTATAGAGGAAGAAGAGAAAGTTAAGGAGGATGAAATGGGAGAAACAATACTGAGATCTGAATTTAAGAGAGCATTAAAAGATTTAAATGGTAGAAAGGCTCCTGGAATAGACGGAATACCTGTAGAATTACTGCGCAGTGCAGGTGAGGAAGCGATTGATAGATTATGCAAACTGGTGTGTAATATTTATGAAAAAGGGGAATTCCCATCAGACTTCAAAAAACGTGTTATAGTAATGATACCAAAGAAAGCAGGGACAGATAAATGTGAAGAATACAGAACAATTAGTCATGCATCAAAAATCTTAACTAGAATTCTATACAGAAGAATTGAGAGGCGAGTGGAGAAAGTGTTAGGAGAAGACCAATTTGGTTTCAGGAAAAGACAGGGACAAGGGAAGCAATTTTAGGCCTCATATTAATAGTAGAAGGAAGATTAAAGAAAAACAACTTTTTAATCTTTACATGGAACTAGCAGTTAATGATGTTAAAGAACAATTTAGATTCGGAGTAACAGTACAAGGTGAAAAGATAAAGACGCTACGATTTGCTGATGATATAGTAATTCTAGCCGAGAGTAAAAAGGATTTAGAAGAAACAATGAACGGCATAGATGAAGTCCTACGCAAGAACTATCGCGTGAAAATAAACAAGAACAAAACAAAAGTAATGAAATGTAGTAGAAATAACAAAGATGGACTGCTGAATGTGAAAATAGGAGGAGAAAAGATTATGGAGGTAGAAGAATTTTGTTATTTGGGAAGTAGAATTACTAAAGATGGACGAAGCAGGAGCGATATAAAAATGCCGAATAGCACAAGCTAAACGAGCCTTCAGTAAGAAATATAATTTGTTTACATCAAAAATTAATTTAAATGTCAGGTAAGATTTTTGAAAGTGTATGTTTGGAGTGTCGCTTTATATGGAAGTAAAACTTGGACGATCGGAGTATCTGAGAAGAAAAGATTAGAAGCTTTTGAAATTTGGTGCTATAGGAGAATGTTAAAAATCAGATGGGTAGATAAAGTGACAAATGAAGAGGTATTGCGGCAAATAGATGAAGAAAGAAGCATTTGGAAAAATATAGTTAAAAGAAGAGACAGACTTATAGGCCACATACTAAGGCATCCTGGAATAGTCGCTTTAATATTGGAAGGACAGGTAGAAGGGAAAAATTGTGTAGGCTGGCCACATTTGGAATATGTAAAACAAATTTTTAGGGATGTAGGATGTAGGGGGTATACTGAAATGAAACGACTAGCACTAGATGGGAATCTTGGAGAGCTGCATCAAACCAGTCAAATGACTGAAGACAAAAAAAAAAAAATAGAATTTGCATCCTATTTGACGCACCTGATAAAATTACATATCTATCTTAAAAATTAAAATGTAATTGATAACAAAATCAAAACTCTTAGTAAAACTGTTTGTCTCGCTTGATACCATTAACCGAATAAAACTTTGTACTTCAAACTTTATAATGTATTTACAGTATAATTTTGATGATCAATATTTTACTTTAATATCTCTAAATATTTGAAAAGTATGAATAAAAAAATCTTAATTTTTTTTTTTTAAATACCTTTATTTAAGTCATTAGCGAATAGTGTAACGTAACTGTACCGTTAAATGTGTAATCTTGTATAGTCTCAGCCCGAACATTCCTGAGACGTGTGGTTAATTGAAACCCAACCACCATAGACACCGGTATCTACGATCTAGTACTCAAATCCGAATAATAGTAACTATCTTTATTAAGATTTGAACTGAGAACTTCCGACTTTGAAATCAGCTAAATTATGACGACGAGTTTACCACTAGACCAAACCGGTGACTTAAAATTTTACTTTTATTTGGACTCATTATTAAAAAACACAACTTGATATATCAGAAGTCATTTAAAGAATGAAAACAATTTTTAAATTGTTAAGTCGGCTCCCATGGGGGTCCTCTTTTTAAAAAAAGTTCTAAAATATTGCCTATATTAATACAATAGATTTTCAAAAAGTTTAAAGAAATCTGATTTGGACACAACATGACTTCCTTGTACGCCTATTAAATTACATATACACATTTATGTAAAATGAAAAGTACATAAAATCTTAACTTCTGGTATTTTTTTATTGTTATTATTCAATTATTATTTATTGTAATTTTTTTATTATTAATACATCAATATATTTAAATTAAAAAAAATAGTAAAAAAAAGGAGATGAAGTCGAATTTGAACCCCGGAAGTCGGAGTTGATGTGCCTTTCCCTTGTAAGAGTGGATATTATTTAAAGTAAAAAAAATGCTTCGCTGGTTCAAATCCGGCCCGGGGAACCAAAATTAATATACACTTTACATTAAATTAATTAATTAATACATTAAATCATAATAGTTCCATACGTTTTTAGTTAATACAAAATGCATGTTATAGCTAGAACAGATACAAAATTAGTAGTGTTGTTTAGTTCACAGTTTAAAGGTAAGTGAAGTCATAAGTTATTAATTGCTCTCCTCCCCTGGGCCGGTCCGACTGGTTGGTATTGCGGCACCCAGGGGAGTGCCTGTTGTACTCAAATGGGCTTTCCCACCTACCGGCTGTATGTCCGGCATGGCAGGTTGGCCCACCGGTCAGTTCTTTTGAGTCTATTAATATGTCCATCTATATATATCGCCACGCCATACCATGATTGTCTTGATGTGACGATTGGGCATTTTCTTTGATCTTTCCTATCAAGAAAGCCCTTGGAGCCCCCAGTGGCTCATCGAAACTGGCACACCTCAGCATGCCAGTCCTCACCACTGGGGCTATCCGCCCTTCCCTATACTAAGATCAGAATTTCAATCTCCTCTCGTCCTCATTTTTCTGCGTTAATGTTTTCTTAATAGCTGAATCAACCCTCTTCCAGGCATCTTCACTCTGCAACATGTGATTAATTAATCTGCCGTTACCATCAGATGATAGATCGATGTCTTCTAATTCTTCTCTCCATTTATGGCAGTCAGTAAATGTGTGCTCAACATCATCTTCGCGATCGCAATACATACATTCCGTCGATGCTCTTCTTCCGATTCTATGCAAGTAAAAATTAAAGTTACCATGCTCTGTAAAGTATTGTGACAGGTGAAAATTCACTTCCCCATGCTTCCTATATATCCAGCTTTTAATATCGGGGATGAGTCTCTTTGTTCTACCTCCAGGGCAATTCTCATTCCACCTGTCCTGCCACTTTGCCGTTAGCCGCTGCCTTGATTCGTGAATTCCAACTCCCTGGTTTCTTTCAACTCTTAAAAGTGCCAATAAATCAATGGGTGGAACTCCAGCGAGCACACACAAAGACTCATAGGAGACCGTCCTATATGCAGAAATCACTCCAAGCAACAGTCTCCTATGGGTCCTGATCATACGTGCCAGGTTTTTCTTTACTTGCACTGAAATCCACCAAACCGGCACCGCATAAAGCATGGACGATATTACCGAAGACGCTATGATCCTTCTCTTTGACGCCTTAGGCGCTCTTTGGTTCGTCATAATGATATTTAAAGATTTTGTCATTCTGTCAGCCCTGTTACAAACTTCGTTTATATGTTCAGTGAAGGAACCGTTCCTCTGAAAGGTAACGCCTAGGTACTTCAGCTTATCAGTTTCTGCTATTGGTTCGCCAGTGATCCTGATATCCAGCCGATCAATGATCATCCTTCTTCCAGTGAAAGTGATAAATTTTCATTTATCAATGTTCACACTAAATTTTTATTACATAGCCAGTTTTCTATCATCTGTAATGCCAAATTGGCCTTATTTTCTACTTCCAGTGCATGTCTATCACTCACAAGGATCACCAGGTCATCTGCATAGGCAATGACCTCGACTCCTGCAGGATAATCCAAATTCAGGATTCCGTCAAAAGTTAAAACCCATAATAACGGGCCCAAAATGGAGCCCTGGGGAACTCCACCGTGTATGTTGACTTCCAAATCTCCACTTTGCGTTGCAATTCTGCACGATCTGTCAGAGAGGTATCTCCTCACCTGTGTCCTAAGATATGGGCTTACGTTCTTAGCCAATAATGCACTGTGAATGTGGTTCAATTTGATGAAGCCAAAAACATTCTTAACGTCTAGGGAGACAAGTAACGGAATCCCTCTTGTTCTCCAAGTACCTCTTCTGACATCTGCTATCCAAGTAGTTACTTTCTTCGCTGTCAACACGGTGGAGCGTCCCTTCCAAAACCCGAATTGATTGACGCTTATAACCACGCCTTCTTCAATTTCGCATACAATTCTGTTGGCGAGCATCTTCTCTACCGCTTTGCCCAAGTTATTTAAGAGACTCAGCGGTCTAAATCGAGATTATTAATTGCTTAATAATACTTAAGCTCTGGTTTATTGCTAAAAAATAAGAAAATGACAGGATATGTTTACATTTAACAAGAATATGAAGATAACACATGGATCTGAACAGTAAGATTCAAATAATTAATTAATTAAAATTGTATGTGGCTATTACTCTGGAACCAATGAAAATAAGTACCAGTTATAATATACATCGTTGAAAAGCTCTCAATGAGGGCTTATTACTGCAATTAACAAAAAGTCTAAAATCCAATTTTTTTTGGACTTTGGGCTTTTTTGGACACTTTTGGTTACGTTAATTGCAATCAAAAAGGATGGTGCACAGTAGTTGTTACAACAGTCCGAAATAAAATAGTCCAGTAACATCTAGTTGTGCACCTCACGTTTTGATTGCAATCGACTGGACCAAAAGTGTCCAAAAAATTCCAAAATCCAAAAAAAAATCGATTTTAGACTTTTTCTTAACTGCAGTAATAAGCCCTCATTGAAAGCTTTTCAACGATATATCATAAGTGGTACTTATTTTCATTTTTTCCAGAGTTTATAGCCCAATAAAAGTTTAATTAATGAAATGTTTGTATCTTTCAAGAGGACGGGCACATCGGTTCGAATCAGTCTTCATCTGTTTTTTTTTTTTTAACTTTTTTTAATTTAAATGTATTGATTTATTAATCTCTGATTGCAAATAAATCTTAAAAAAAAGAAGAAAAATGTAATAAAGAATATAAATATATAAAAAAATATGTAATTTAATATGCGTACAAGGAAGTCATGTAGTGTCCACATCAGATTTTTAATTAGCGTTTCAAGTATATTTAGAATCAAAATTATATCTGTCATTTATTTATTTATTTTTTTTTTTTTAACTTTTCCGATGCTCGGTTTCACTATAATTACAATTAAAAAAAAAAAGAAGTTATTTCGGATATCAGTAAAGGTAAAAATATTTTCTTTAAATACACTATGCTATTGTTTATATTAACAACAGAATTATTTTATGTGTAACATAGTACTTCGGCTTATGAGAAAGAGCCTTATAATGCTTCCGTTGTCGCTTTTTAATAAATTACAAAGCCGTTAAAAAAAATCTTCCTACCAATTTATAATTAAAATAAAACTAAAAGATTTTTTATAAGAAACAATATTAACTCTGTCATGAATTTTTAAATAATATTAATTAAAAAATTTAAAAAAAACATTCAACTTTTGGCATTTAGAGCAACGTTTACATAAATATGTGCTAAAATATTTTTTTTAACGCTTTCTTAATTATTATTTTTTATATTTATTTATTTATTTTCATGTGTTTAACTTGAACAGGATAAAGAATACAACACATAAAATACGTTTAGTCATTACAAGCAACAAGTTTTTTTTTTAATTTCTTGTTTTAAAAATGATGAGTACTGACTAAAACCCTGTTTATCAAAACAGATAATATATTTTCAGATTTTTTTTTTTTTTTGCTTTACGAGACTGGTTAATTTCTACAACGATGTTATCCAGAAAGAGTTAAAAATATTTTAGATAGAAGATAAAATTTTAGAAAATAAACAGAGTCAGCGCAACTGGAGAGGATGCCGGATGAAAGGATACACAAGAAGATATGGGAATACAACAAAACTTCAGTTCGAAGAGATGTGGGAAGACCAAGGAACCGTTCGAGATAGGAACAGACGAATCGCCTATACTCTAAAGGACGAAGAAGAAAACGTTTTTTTTTGTTAATTTTCTTATTACCAATACAAGTAATAAAACTTGAGACAAAGATATAGAACGACTTACATAGGCTTACATGAATAAAAAAGTAAATTTTACAAAAATATTTTTTATTATTTTACATGATAGAAAAATAATAAATAGTAAACGATTATATTTCGTTTATAAATTGTCAAATAAAGCTTACCACAAACCAGATCACCTGTAATACTATTCAAGTACTCATTCATTCTATAATACATTATTATTATATAACAATATATTATAATGGGTAAATAAAATTTTAAAAAAAGAAGACAGAATGTCACGCCCAATGCTAAACTAACAGAACTACCTGTATTAACCATGATACAAATAAGAATTACATACACATAAAAGCCATAATACTCCTATGGTAACGTCGTTAACTCATTTAATGACGACACGTTATGTTATATTGTACATATAAAATATATTTACACAGTACAACGACCTGTATTATTGTATTTAGTATTATAAAAAAGCACGCACTATATTAATAAATTTTCCGTATCATCATGACCCAGTTAATGGTTTAATATTTTATTTATTTAATTAACCGAGTATCTCCCTATCATTTTTTATAAACGTCATTGTAAGCTATATAAATACACGCGCATACTCATACTCGTGTGGATTTTATTTTTAATTAAATTAAAATGTAACAATATTTTAAGAAATTGAGATTAATTAATCATAAAGGTAACTTTTAATTAACGTACACAATTTCTTAAAATTAAAGTAAATTATGTTAATGAATTAATAATTAAGTTAATGAACAAAACGATTAATCTTTTGTGAAGAAAAAATGTGAATGTTTAAAGATATTTATTTTTCCTCAAATGATTACGAATAACGCAATGATTATGTAAAGGGGATGAAGCACGGGGACTCTGGACCCCTAGACCCGCGCAATGGTTTAACTGCAGGATCGACCCTGGAGGAGGAGAAAAGGTGAGATATGAGTTTTAGTCGGTAGGGTGCGGGTATACGTAGGCTCTTAATAACATCTAGCCGAACCCGTGCGAGTCCGACACTCCCCCATTTATTTGGGGGGGGGGGGGGGTGCATAAATGGCATTTCTCAGACTCATCAATAACAGAAACAAAAAACAAAAACAAAACAAAACAAAAAACTATTTGTAAATTAAAAACTACTTTTTCAAAAAAGAAAAAAGTGAAAAAATAAAGAGATCTGTTCCCAATTATATATTACGCTACATGTGAATCATACTAATACCATGGAAATAGTTTGGGCGAGATAGTTGTCATGAAAAGTAGTTTGTGTTTGGACCTCCCAAGGTCACCTCATATCAAAATAAAATGATTATCCAAAATTGCCCTCGGATAACTGCCGTATAACTGTCTGTCACATTCTCCTTGATTGTACAATGTCATATCGTATGAAAAAAAAAAATCAGCTAGCATTCTGTGATGTTGCTACAAATCACCTTTTTTTAAAACTCGCCAACTTATTAAACAACTTCTTAACCCAGGGTTTGAGATGGGGACTCAACTGTAAAAAAACATACGTCACAAAAAAGCGTCACACGCTATTTGATTTCCCTACTATAGGTGATGCAATATAGTATAGAGAAAACGCATGCTCAAACTTATAATAATGATTCTTATATGTTATATATTTACATTCTTCTATTTTTTGTGTGAATAAATATCTTTTAAAATATGTGTAATTGTGTATTGTAAAAACACCATTAATAATTCATATAATATTAATAACATATTATTAGACACACACGGTGTGTGTCTACTCACCGATACACTCGTTTTTATGTATTTTTTATTATTGTATATTTGGTGATTTAAAGTTTCACAGGAGTGAATTTGGAACCGACTTGGAACAAGTTAATATAAAGAAAAGATGTGCGCGTGCGCGCGCATGATGGGATACGCTAAATAAAGTTATGGTTTGCGAAATATTTTCATGCATTGCAGTAAGGAGAAAATGAAGAATGCTAAAATTCTTTTTTTTTATCTGAAAAACTGAATAAAAGTAATAGAACTGAATAAACTGAAAAGAACTGCACATGTATATGAATAGAACTGTTATAAAACCCCAAAAAGGTAAGTCGAAAAAACACTTTTTAGGTTTCTTTGTATTTTTTATAAGTTTTTAATATTTTTAACTTTTTTATATTTTCAACAAACAAATAAAAAATGTCTACAGACTTTATTAGGATAATTAATGTAAATAAAGCCATGGCAAGGTATCAGAGATTATATCATGGTTAAGCAAAGATTTAGAAATCAACTCGTTGACTGCAAAACTTAGCCTGGAGCAGACATTGATAGCGACCATAATTTGGTGATAATGAAATGTAGATTGGGGTTTGAAATCCTGAAGAAAAGGTGTCAGATGAATCGGTGGAATTTAGAGAAGCTTGAGGAAGAGGAGGTAAAGAAGATTTTTGAGGAGGACATCGCAAGAAGTCTGAGTAAAAAAGATAAAGTATAAAATGTATAAGAAGAATGGGAGAATGTTAAAAAGGAAATTCTTAAATCAGCAGAAGCAAACTTAGGCGGAATAAAGAGAACCGGTAGAAAACCTTGGGTTTCAGACGATATATTGCAGCTGATGGATGAACCTAGAAAATATAAGAATGCTAGTGATGAAGAAAGTAAAAGGAACTATCGGCAATTAAGAAATGCTATAAACAGGAAGTGCAAACTGGCGAAAGAAGAGTGGATTAAAGAAAAAGTGTTCAGAAGTGGAAAGAGAAATGAACATTGGTAAAATAGACGGAGCATACAGGAAAGTTAAGGAAAATTTTGGGGTACATAAATTAAAATGTAATAATGTGTTAAACAAAGATGGTACACCAATATATAATACGAAAGGTAAAGTCAGATAGGCCACATACTAAGGCATCCTGGAATAGTCGCTTTAATATTGGAAGGACAGGTAAAAGGAAAAAATTTGTAGGCAGGCCACGTTTAGAATATGTAAAACAAATTGTTAGGGATGTAGGATGTAGAGGGTATACTGAAATGAAACGACTAGCACTAGATAGGGAATCTTGGAGAGCTGCATCAAACCAGTCAAATGACTGAAGAAAAAAAAATGTAAATAAAAATCAATGGAAAACAATAATGGGTTTCATAAATTGGTTTTCGACTTATCTTAATACATTTTCTTCATAATTATGTTCTAGTTTTGTTTATAAGTTTTACGTGTTTATTACCCATTTAGTAAAGTTATTGTACGTCTAACATAAATCAGGGGTTTTACCCCTTTTGTTGGTTTTTACCGCAGATTTCTTAAAAAATATTTCAGATACGGTTCTGGGACCTATTTTTATTAGATTTTTCAGTACATAAGAAATAACTAATTCTATCCCTTAATTAACGCCCTAAAAATTTCAGTACGGCCTCATTTCACCAAGGTATCTGAAATCCAAGGGAAATCTTTTACTAGCCGTTACAAGTCGCAAAAAAAGCATTTCAGGTCGTAATGTTTATATGAACTATTTCCTTTATTTTCAATAGTAAAATAGGTTATGAAAGTAACCTATTCCTTTTTCTTAAAAACAGTTTTTTTATTATTTTTTTTATGGGGCTTCAGTATATCCTAGGAACACAAATGTCCATGTTTATTAATTATAACTCGCGAAGAAATGAACTAAAAAACTGATAGTTTTAAAACATAAATACTACGGCTACATCTCGATTTATCGCCCTTCTAAAACAAGCGCTAAACTGTTGAGCTACCCTGTTATTTGTGATACAAACTATATAACATTTATATATAACGAATACAAAAACTTTCTACTTTATGTAACACAATGTCCATCGGTTACTTGCCTAGCACGTTTAACTTAAAAAAGCAATCATTATTTTATGTTCTATTTTTCTTAATTATAATTACATTAATTGTTCCTTAAGAACTAAATAATTACGATCAAAGAAGAGAGAGAGAGAGAGAATAAGTTGCGTGTTAATTTAAGAGAAATCTTACTTTATTTTTTATTTAATTATTAATGTATTACTTCATTTATTAAATAACTTTCATTTTACGCGATAAAAGACACAGAGACAAGTAGTAATCTTCATAATATTATAAATATTATAACGAGGTTAAATCATTATATATAAATATAATGATTAAACGACATATATTTTTACAACAGAGTATAACACCTATGCAACATATCAATATGAATATTAAAAGGTCGGTCCATTTCTTATGTTTAACTAATGCACTATACAATTTTGTTACGGTACACAACTGCACGTTATGAATAGCACTTCATTAATATAAATTGTAAATTCATTAAACAAATACATTGTATAGAGTTTAAATGTAATAATAGATTTATTAATTAACACTTATTTGTATGAAAATTACGGCAGTACATATTATAACATCGTAGATTACAAAGTTCTGGATCAAATAAAACAATTAAAAATATTATATAAGTTTAAAAGTTTTTTAACAGAGAACTAGCTCGCAATGTCACCAAAAAGTTCGGTGTTGTATTCAGCGAATAGTCTGTTAACTGACCTTTTTCTTGAAAAAAATCATTCAAAAACAGTACACTTATCTTCAGTTTTATGTACTTATGGTATTCAAAAATATTGGAAAATAAAATTTAAAAACTTTTTTATGTAAAACCAGATTGACAGTAAAATCACAAAACTTTATTCGTGTTTTTCTTAAAATTCTTATCTCTAAGATACACGTTTTACCAAAATACAGAACTATGAATAAAGAATATCTGTATGATCTTAAGTTTATTTTGTGTTATCAGCTGAAAACAAATGAATAAAAAAAAATCAATAAAATTAGCAAGTTTGACCAAAGGAGAATCAGTAATCAAAAAGAAATTACAAAGGGTAAATATACATCTATATATATATATATATATAAAAATGAATGTTTGTCTGTCTGTATGTCTCTTATGCCTTCCTAAACCGTTCATGAGTGCGATGAAACTTTGGTGAGTTGTTATAGGCGCGCCCGCAAACGTTTCTGAATCAGTCTGGACCCGCTAGGTGGTGCTGGAGTCGAGATATTGCGAAACATTTTATTTATTGTCCGATTTGGCTCATATTCAGAATATGTGTTACTTACATGGAAAGCAATATCTCTGCAAAAAATGGACCTGCTAGATAGCGCTGGGGTTGAGATATTTAGAAAAATTGCATTTATGGTCCGATTTGGCTCATATTCAAATTATATTATTAATTACGTGAGAAGAAATATTTTTGCGAAAAATAGACTCGCTAGGTGGCACTGGTGTCGAGATAATTACGAAACAAATATATATGTTTTTTAATGTTCGCTATAAAAAAAACAACTTGACCGATTTACGCGCGGGAAAATGGGAAAAGGGAAAATTTGAAAGAAGGATAATGGAAAAAAGGGAAAGGGGGAAATGGTAAAAGGAAATGGGGGTAGAAAAAGGGAAAAGGGGGAATGGTAAAATGAAATGGGATGGGGAAAGGGGAGAAGAAATGGAAAAGGTGATAAAGGGAAAAGGAACAGGGGAAAAACGATAAAGGGTGAAGGGGAAAAAGTGAAAGATTAAATTTTGTGAAGATCCGTAATGTTCAGTTTTAAATGTTCATCAAAACTTTCAATTTTGTTCATTTGATCTATATATATATATAAATACTAGCAGTGCCTGGTACTGTATAATTTTTTTTAAGCGACCAATTATGCATATATATGCATATATATGCTTATATATATATATATATATATATATATATATATATATATATATATATATAAGGACATATTTCACTTAAAAATGTTATCTTTATTAATCTTTTGGGTTAACCAATCAACTACATAAACTTATAAATAAAATATACTACGTTTCACTTAGAATTCTTTAAGCTTCCTCAGATGAAAATATACACTCATACACACATCATACAAAATTCTTTTGAATACTAAAAATTAATTGGTCTTCCCATACTAGATAACGATATTTTATTCCTACACTTGTTGTAATAGATCTTCCCTACTCATGTATGACTCATCTTATCTTTAGATAATTATATGTATCTATATAACCTGATTGCTATTCCTATGTACTAAAACCTTTAAAACAAGAACAGAAGCCCATAAATATAGAAAAAGGAAGTGACAGCGCTCACAAAACACACAGTAGAACATAAACACTCGTTCGATTTCAACAGCACCATAATATTAGATGTAGAACAATATGCACATAAAAGGACCACTCTAGAAATGATATACATCAAGAAAAATACAAACGCTGTCAACAGTAGAACGGAAGTTGCCAGATTAGGCAACACATATGTTAATTTATTTTTTTCTAAATCATATATTTATATTATAAATTTGGTTTTAAGGAAAATAATGTTTAACGTTTGTAATTTTTGAGAAAAATATATGCATTTTAAAGGTTTCAATACATAGGAAATCAAAATTTTTCCTAAATTGTCTTCAAACAGTAAGTGTGAAGACACTGACACTTTTTGTGAAGACACTTTTTCTTTTAGTAATCATTATAATCAATAAAAGAAGCCCTACGGATATAAAAGCACCAAAATTTAAAGAGAATCGGGAATTTTTTTTACATATATTTAACACCGTTTATTTACGAAAATAAAAATTAAGATTTTGAAGATCTTTTCATTTAAGTTGAAAAACTTCTTTTTATTTTTTTTTTACTAACAAAAAAAAACCACATTTTATTACATCTTTGCCAGCTTTTGTAATTTATCAATGATAAATTAATAGAAAAAATAGAATAATAAATATAAACTGGTCAATAATATTTTATTTTCAGCCGTTTTCAGAAATACAGAAGTTTTTAGTTTGATTTTTACCTATTTGATTATTAATTTTCCTGGCTATATAATTAATATTCTGATTCGCTGAATAAATCTAATTCTATTATATATTACATATATTAATATTTCCCGCGAATGAGGTTTTGTTAAATATTGAAATCTTTTTATTTTTAGTTATAAAAATCGGGAAATCAGATTTATAAACATCAGAAATTTAACAGAAAATGATAGTCTAACCTTTTTTTGTATGTAGACAACCGACCTAATTTCAATGAAAGTTTATATCTGCATAGTAAATAAATAACTAATGTTATTGTGTGTATATTACTAAGAATTTGTTTAATTTTCTGTAGTTAATTACACTCCCCATATTTTCCATCCCAGTCCTCTCTCTTACACATTCCTCTCTGTCTTTCTGATATTCAATTTCCTTACTTCTTCTTACTGCTCTTCTGTTTATCCTCATTCAGTTTTGTGGACCAAATCCATAACCTTTTCTTCTTATTAATCCTTAAATTTGATCCAAATATTTCCCTGTCATTATTTTAATCTCTCCGACGTAATCCTATACTTTGACCTATTTCTTTGTTAACCCTATTTTTTATCCAAGAATTTACATAAATAAATTCTTCTACCTCTTCTTTTTTTTATTCACTTCCATTTATTATGGTTATCTGTATTTAATTTTGTCTGGCAAAGATTTATTTTTAAAATCTATTTTACCACGTTTTTATTTTATTAGATCATTTACCTATTATTATTTCTTATTTTAATTCATCCCGTTGAAAATATGTCATCCTCAAATTTCATAATATTTAGTTTCTATTAATTACAAATTACAACTGAAAAAATTTTTTTTCGTAGCAGCCATCTAGCGACCATGTCAATATTATTTTCTTCTTTTATTCTCTTACATATTTCCTACACTTTCTCCCGTTTTTCTTTTTATGTAAATCCGATTTTTTATGGCATTTAAAAATATTTTCGATATTTGTTTTAACAGTTTCTTTTTTTATTCTTAAGTAGTTATTTTTCATTTATCAGTTACTGTACTTTGGAATATTTTACGTCGATTTTGACAGTTAAGTAACAACGGGTTAGTTTTCTGAAACTTTTGACTGCCAACAAATTAGAATTGATTACTTTTATAACGTTTCCACAGCATCGCAAAAATGTTGCCTATAATATGAGCATCTTTATGAAATAAATTGGCATGCAAAATCGTTACTGCGGTCTTAATTCCGTAAACACTTCCCGTTAAGCATCCGTTTTTCTTTTTATATTCATTTTATTGTGGGGCTCTTTCTTGCTTCATCTACAAGAACCTTTGCATTAAAAATCATTTTTTGTAGATTTCATTCTATCCAAATTTTTCTTCTCTTTTATCCTTAGGTTTTAAAATTCCTTTTATCGGCTTTATGCATCCTGTTTGACTATATCATTTCTCAAGTTTTTCAAAAATCTAGTCAGTTTAGTTTTTTTTTTGATTCATTCAGATCATGCGACCAAAAAGTTTTAATCTTCTTTTTCTAATTGCGGTTTCCATATCTTCTTGGGTATTATAAATTTTCTTAATTAATTTTAGTGCGTATATTTCTTCTAGTTTCCTGATATCGTAGACTCAATTTTGAGATTTTCTAACCCAGTCAGAATTGCCGATTCAATTCCGTAAAGATCACTGCTCTGATTGTAATACTTCAAAAAGTCTACAAAGATCCTTTTTTTTTTATTTGTTATACCTTATTAATACAGTATTATTTTTAAATTAATATATTATAATTTATTTACATTGAACCTTGTTTATTGTATCGGTAATTAAATAATTTCAAAAATAATATTTTATAAATGGTGTTATAAAACAAAAAATCCCATAATATTTCTAAAGGATTTTCTAAATATTATAAAAAATAATAAACGTTATAAAAAATATCCGAAAGTAACAATTTAAATATATTATTTTATATAATAAATTAAAATTTGTGATTTACTAGTGATAACGGGTAAATCACAAATCACATTAACGGGTAAATCACATTTTCTTTGTAAATTTACAAAGAAAGGAAACCTCAATAACAATACGTGCATGGCGATTTACTACATAAACCGCTCATATTATATGATACACTGTCACGTCGCTATGTAAACATTAAAAAAATAATCAGTTCTAACTGGTTAGTAGTCGAAAGTTACAGTAAACTAACCCATGTATTACTACTAAACTGTCAAAATTGACGTAGAATATTTTTTAGTAAAATGACTGGTACATGACAACTGTAAAATAGCTGATTATAATTCAAAACACACACAAGTTATAATTTAAAAATAAGTGTTCCGTAATTAAAATAAGATTACATATATTTATTTAATATTATTCACTTCTACGACAAACTATGTTATTGATACTAAAGAAATTATGTTACAGATACATGAAATTTACATTAAAAACTTTTGAAGAGTTAACTTTCTTCAATAAATTTTATATTAAGTTATAAATAAAATTTTTAATAGACTAAAATATAGGATTTACTGGTAAAAATAGTTCAACATTACTTTGATTATATAAAAATATATATAGCCTAGGGATTAAATACGTATTATTACCACAAGGATAATCAATCCACTTAATGCTGGGCGAGTCGACGCCCATATTATTTCACCCTATCTCATAATAAAGTAGTACGCACAACGTGTTTATAACGAACGCCTTTTAGAATAATAAATCCATTGCTTTAGTGAATCGATCAGTTAATACGATAGAGTGTCTTGTACTATTAAACTCATAACTACGTAATAAGTTAAAAACCATTATTTTTTGTTTTAAAAAAGTAAAAACTTGTAGCATTAATGTTTATTAAGGGCTTTCTCAAAACTTTCTATTCATTTCATTCTATTACACATTAGAAAATGAAAAATACTTTTTCATTGTCTGTTCAAATAACGTAAAGAATACCGGATATTCAATTAATATAAGATTAATTCTATTTATTAATTTCCATATTTACTGATATTATTGAATGATCTTTTATATTTATATTTCCATAGTTATTTATATAAGAGATTTTTTCTTTCCAGGCTAGATATTTATACTATATAGTTGTGCACTACACTATTTATGGGAACTATGCTGATCGGGTAAAATTTGATCGGTCGGGGCTTTTTCAGATCTTGCTGTTAATAAATAAATAAAAAATTAACCCATTTTCTCATACAGAACATACACGATTAATTATATAATTGTCAAGAAACACAATATAAAAGTTAAACCTGAATTGGAACATTAGGAACATATATGGACGGCAAGTTGTGTGAAGACATAACCCGGCCCATCTGATAAAATTATCAGTAGGTATGAATATTTGAAATCATAAAAAAATTCCTTGCAAAAGTAATTTCTATTTACTTTTAGTTCATAGTACCAGGGAAGAATTTATTATGTACAATTAATTTTCACCGATAAAAACGTAACATCAATTGTAGCACTTACGGAGAGCCATTAAACGATCGATTACAGACAAGTTATGTTTTTACAATTTTGAGAAAATTGACCCCAAAAAACTATCTAGGTACACTCCCTGGAGATATTGACCAAAAAATGTTACCATCAAGTTGCCTCATATACACGAGTCTCTGAACAAAATTTCATCAAAATCAGTTTATCCAGTCAAAAGTTATTAACATTCAAACACGCCAACAAAAGTACACAACGTACGAACAAACAAACACATTTTTCGAATTTTTCAAAAAAAAAATCCTTTAAAAACAACTGTTTGTAGTACAGTAAATTTACACCTTTGAAAAATTAGGTTGATAACAATAACTGTATGATATATTAATTTGAATACTACTCATTGTTGACAAAAAAATTGTGGTTACGTGTTAATGATAAAGGTTAACAGATTTAGCTGTTTGACATAATTTTAATTGTTCAAAAAGTGTGTATTTAAAATATTTATTCAAAAGGTTTGTGAGACAGATAATCACTTATTTTGAATATAGGTTTCTCTATATCGAATTACACGATTTATTTTTATGTAGTTGCAAACAACTAAAATAATTTTTACATAATTCAAATTTTGCAAACGGCGTCAAAATTGGGCGCAATTGAACACTCAAAATATAAAAAAAAATGTTTGCTCAATAAAAATAAATTACATGTACGCTCTTCAAAACACATCATGAACAACAAAGACTTTCCGCTTTCTAATCTAAACATAAACTGCATTGCATTGGGTGTTTCTAGAGGCAACTATGAAAGAAGTTTAAGACAAAGTAGTTCAAACGAATTTTATATTTAAATATTTATTATTTAAACTAGTAAACCCGGAAATGCTTCGCTATTGCTAGATTTGAATATATATATGGATTAAATTAACTAAATGAACACAATTGAAAGTTTGATAAAACATAAAAAAAAACTGAACATCACACCTCAATTCACAAAATTTAACCTTTCCCTCTTACCATATTTCCCTATTTCTCTGTTTCCCTGTTTACTATCTCTTTTCCAATTTCCCCTTCCATTTCCCCTTTTCCCATTTCCCTTTACCTCTTTCCCCGTTTCCATTTCCCTTATTTTTTTCTTTTCCCCTTTCTCCATTTCCTCATATCCCGTTTTCCCATTTTTTCGTGCGTAAATCGGTCCAGTAGTTTTGTACTCTACAGCGGATTCACATACGGACATTGCCTTTTATATATATATATATATATATAGAAGAAGAAAGTCTATTTATATATTTGTTTAATTGTTTCGTAAATATTTCGACACCGGCGCCACCTAGCGGGTATAGTTTTTTGCAAAAAATTTTCTTTTCAGGTAACTAATATATATTCTGAATATGAGCCAAATAGGACCATAAATACATTTTTTTAAATATCTCGACCCCAGCGCCATCTAGCGGATCCATTTTCTGCAAAATATATTTATTTTCACGTAACTAATACATATTTTGAGTATGAACTAAATCGGACCATAAGTACAAATTTTGGAAATATCTCAACCCAAGCGCCACGTAGCGGATCCATTTTTCCGTATTTTACTAACTCAGAAACCTTCCCTGGCGTGCGTCCAACCATTCCCCAAAGTTTCATCGCTAACGGTTGAACGGTTTGGGAAGGCATAAGATACATACACACAGACAAACATTCATTTATATATATATATATATATATATATATATATAAATAATATATATATAGATAGATAATTATTTATATTATATTTAAATAAGTATTTTAAAACTATTTTATATTTTTCAAATATACTACTGATAAAATTTGAACGAAAATAAAAATAACGTGAAAGCATCGACGGTTTTATCAAAAGCTGCGAAAATAATGATGGATGAAATATATTTTTTGAGATTTTAATTTACCATTGTAAAATTTTAAAGTTACCATTGTATGTTTAAATAAACCAAAAACGTTTTTAAAAAATTTATATTTTTTAATTTTTATCAGCTCCTCCATCCCCAATATTTGCTCAAATATTAGATCAATATTTTCTCTTTTTGGGTCAATTACATCACTACATCTATGCCTTTTTTCTGTCCTCCGATAATTACCTTTCAGATAATGCTTTAGAGGATGAATGAGGATGTTATGTACGAGTGTAATCTTGTACAGTCTCAGTTCAACCATTCCTGAGATGTGTGGTTAATTGAAAAACCCAACCCCCTAAGAACACCGGTATCAATGATCTAGTATTCAAATTTGTATAAAAATAACTGACTTGACTTTACTAGGATTTGAAATTTGGAATTCTCGATTTCCAAATCAGCTGATTTGGGACGCGTTCACCACTAGACCAAGCCGATGGGTGGGTGGGTTCACTACATTTATGCCTAGCAAGACAAAAAAGTTCAGTTATAAAATATGCGATAGATTTTTCGATTTTTAAAAAAGAAAGAATTTTAGAGAAAAGTTTAACAAAAATGGTAAGATAAGATAAGCATGGACTGATTTAATATAAAGTTGAGTTATGTTTGTAAAATGTTGAAAAAATTGACCCCAAAAAACTATCTATCCCACCCGTTGGAAGATATTGATACAAAAATTTTACCAAACAAATTGCTCCATATAAACGAGTCTCTGTACAAAATTTCATCAAAATCGGTTTTACGTACGTACCGTACGAATACTACCTCATACTTTCTTCGGTTTTTTTTTGTTTCCTTGGTCATGAAACGTTGAAAAATGAAAAAAAAACCATAACCTAATTTTTTTAAGTGATTTTAATACTTTCCCTCTTGCATCAAAGCTCTATGTTATGATGCCAAAAAAGTAATAACGAAAAATATTATAATAAATTAGATTATAAAAGAGATAAAATGAAAAATAAAAGCTTGATTTTCAAAAATAATATAAAACAAGCTTGGTACATACATATCAGACAGGATATTTATCATCAAAATACGTTCAGCATTGTCTACTAAATTTATTACAAATAAATACTGTAAATGCGTTATTAATTTAATAATAACATAAATATGACTTCCTTGAATTCATTGAATTAACTATCAAATCAAAAGGTCAATAGATATTTAATATCTTATTGACAAATGATACACGTTATTATTTATGCAAAGTAATTATTAATAAATATCCGTCTACCTATATGCCAAGGACTATCTCTCTTCTTCTTGCTGTAACTTTCAGTCTATTCCATCATTTATTAGAAAACAAAAAAGATTATTTACAAAAGATAATAATATAAAAAGTACCCGACAAATGATGTCGAAGTTAAAAAAACTCTTAATAGGTGGAAATCATTGACAGTTTTAGAAACTGGTATTTTTTTATAACTACTCTTCAAGCATTTAGCGCAAAAAAAGCATAGGAAAATGAAGAACTTATCAACATAAAATTATTACTAGTATTTCTAAATATAATAATTCTACGTTGATATTTAATTAATACCGTGTTTTTCTTTCAGTACCGTTACATTATATCATATACTGTAATGGTATTTAGCAATAGTATAAATAAATAATATGCAGTTATTAGTATACCTAGCATTAATACCTCTTTCTAATTTAACCTATAATAATTTGCATCTGTTATATATGTATAAACTGACTATTAAAAATTGATTTATCTATTAACTATTTATCTAGGCTAGTGTTTTATTTTGATTTCTAGGATCTAGATCTAACATATTGTACGAGTACGTCTCATTTGCATCTAAAACTCCATTTTAAACGGGTGGTTTAATCTATAAACATCATGATGATGATTATTTATGTAACCGGATTATAACTGCTAGTATAAATTTCTTGATTAATTATTATTTTATTTATCGTGAAATATTTTATGCTTTACCAGGAAACCAATATTACAATTTTATAATGAAAGAGTTAATTGTAATTATTCATTTAAAAAAATAATAAGTTTTAGTCTGTTTTTGTTTTAAGAAGTAATTAATTTAATTATTTTCTTTATATAGAGTGGCGAATGTATCATATCTCTAAAGAAGGTATTTTTCCATTTAATTAGAACAATTATAAATAAAAGGTACGATATAATTAATTAAACAGAATTAACAAAAAGAAAATTGTTATTTTAAAGCTGTTTAATTTATCTTAACTTTGATTTAAGAGTAATGAATTACAGACTCTTTTCAGACAGTTTTTCCCTAATTGTTCAATGTGAGCACCATCCAGATAATAGGTAAGTTCATCCCACACTTTAATCAGGAGTAATTGGTGCAATAGCTACTCCAATCCTTATCTCAAGTCTGGGTAATCAGTAGGTAGCGGAGGCGCATAAACAAGATTCTTTATAAAGCCACAAACGAAAAATTCACATAGGTCGGATCCTGTGATCTTGGAGGCCACCCGAAACTCTCATCGGGTGAACGCCGACCAATTCAACAGTCGGGGAAAACCTCATTCAACCGACCCCGTAAAGAGTTTTGCTAATGAGGAGGGGGCTTTTATATGTTGCCAAATAAAATTTTCTCATCCTTTTACAAAGTCGAGGAAATAGCTGTGTACGCAGCATATCTTAACACGTATAACATAAAAAAAAGGACCTAAAAAAGTTCCTTCGGGATATTGCATAGAAAACATTTAAGTTTTTGGAGTTTCTTTGCATTGTTTCTGATACCCAAGTATGATGTTAACTTTTTCACCAAGATGAAATCTTAAGGCTAAACATAATACGATGAAGAATGTTGTAATAACATCTATCCTTTATCACTTCGATTGAGAAGTCGGCATGTACAGCGTAGGCTATGTTGTGCATGCCGACTTTTAGTTTAAGCTGTGAGAGCTGTAAACGATATATTTAGTACGGTCGCATATGACAACAAAGATGTTTAGAGATATTTGCGTTACCTAGCAAAGTCATTAAGCAAACAGCAGTGTCATCACATAATTGTCTTCTTTTAAATATTATGCAATTTTTTTTTTCACATTAACATATTACAAAACAATGATAAACTATCTGGTTCTTTTTCGGAATTCTCCCCTCCAAAAAAACACATTTTTAACCAATGGGCCAAAAGTCTATGAATTTTTAATATCCAATATGAATTAGATGGGATTATGTATGTTTCAAAATAGCAGGAAATGATATTACAATAACCCGGTTGAAGAAATAATACACTAAGATGCTCTTTTATAACAGTCACATTCAACCTTCTCCATACTAACAAATTTTACATATTAAAAATATAAGCATTATTGCTTATAATTATAGATATAAATTATAAATATAATCAATTAAACTTAACCTACGCTCGCGATTCGATCGCTAAACTCGACTAATTAACAGTCATGTTTTGATAATTTAATTAATAAACAATTCCCAACCTCCGTGGCGCAAGTGGTAGCCTCCCGGCCTTTCATCCGGAAGTTCCGGGTTCAAGTCCCGGTCAGACATGGCATTTTCAAAAAAATAAAAATAAATAATTGCAGCAATAATTACTGAATTTTATTATTTAAATATTCAAAACATTACTGTTAATTAGTAAGGTTAGCGAGTGTAGGTTAAGTTTTGGTCAGATTGTATAAGAATGGTAATTTGGTTAATGGGTTATTTCTCCATTCTCCAACCTGGTTATTGTTAATATTAATATTTCTTGCTATTTTCAGTTTTCTCCAGGTAAAACACTTGCATACTTTAGGGTGGGGGGGGGGAGAAACGAAAAACTAACAATATTTTTATTTTTTATTTTGAAACGTGCATATTCCCACCTAATTCTTATTGGATATAAAAAATACATCGTTTTTTGCCCGATTGGTTAAAAAATTGTATTTTTCGGGGGGAATTCCAAAAAAGATCCAACGATCTAATAATTAATAATAAGTTAAGAAAAAATAATGTTATCGTATGCAATCACAAAAAAAAACATGAATTTTATTAGTAAATAAGTTCATAAGATCATACAAGAAAGGAAAGAGAAAGACAGTAATAATGCAGAAAATATCTTAAATGTACATGGCAATTCATCCTGATCTAAAAAGTTACGAATTTTAAACGGTACTTATTTACTTACTTAAACATTTTTTTATTACAGAAAATAAGAAAGCAGTGGGTTAAATGATAGAAATTTTAATAGATCACAGGAGATTTTCTGTTAAAATGCGAGCTCAGAAAAGTAAATCAAATGAACTTTGTTTATTTGGTTTTATTAAATTGTTTATTTAACCATTAAAATTTTCTATTAATTTTTCAAGAATCATTTTAAATTCTCTTTTACTTTATCTCTGGTTATTACATTTCTTTTTAAAGCTTGTAAATACCATCTGAAATATTTTATACAAAAGTTTAAATTTATGTATTTAAATTTTTACCTCCTCGTACAGTGCAAAAAAGAAAATTTGAGAATAAAACACGTATTCTTAAAACTGGGATATATGTTTTTTTTTGTTCTTTTGCATAATCTCCCTTCTGTTTAAATATTTTTCAAAGATTTTTGAAAGTTTATACTTCATATAAAGACCAAAAAATATTTAAAATTTTTTAAATTATAAACCCCAGACCTTAAAATGTTTTTTTTTAATATTTTATTTTTCTTTTATTAGCCTTTAGAAAAGAAGATTTACAGGAAACTTTACTTAAATCGATTTTTTAAGGTTAACCTATGAATATTTTTAGAAAAAATATTTTCTTAAAATTTATTGGCACCTCTAAACAATCGGTTTAAAACTAAAACTGACAGTTTTAATTTGTGTTATTAATAGCCGGGAAAATCTTAAGAGATTTAGCTAAAATTTCTTAGGAATTTTTTTCGTGATATCCAGTAAAACAACAAATATTCAAGATAATAATTTGAATTTACTTCTATAGGAGTTAAATATCACAGGAAAATCGTTTAAAATATAAAATGCTGGCTACTAATAGTAAAGAAAATTAGATTTATATAAAATAGGGCAAAATAATTTCAGAAATTACAAAATTCTCATTGTTGTAAAACTCAAATTAAGAAGAAATCTTCCGTCGTAGAATAAAACAGTTGAAAAAATAACACAAAAGGAAAGAAAACAGGAATATGTATTTTATAAGACGAGTGAAATTCTTAATTGGATTGAATGAAAGAAATATTAATGGTTGAAATAACAATTCATACTAATCTTTCTTACGGAAAATTTAAAAAAATAATGCGAATCATAATTTTGGAATTTAATTTTTTTATTTAGGTTAAATATAATACCGATAAAAGACATCATTTCGCGATTATAACTTTTGGAATACTTTCACACACAAAAATAATTAGTTAAAAAAGTTGTAAAGGTATAATTAAATTTGCCATTATATAAAATCACTATAGTTTCTAATAGAGCTGATAAATATCTATAAATATACCTCGAACAAACTGAACAGATAATTGATGTCAGTAGCTCCCATAACATTTGTTATACAATTGTTGATAGTTCATTTAATGTTTACATATAGCAATTATCCCGTATTAAACGTGAATAGAATATTCTATAAGTGGGGGGATCATCAGTAAACTAAACAAGAATTTATAGAAATAAATTGTGAGAAATTTTCACCCTCAAATAGTTATTAAAAGAATGAAAAGATAAAAGAAAGCGAAACTAGCTACAATTTAAGTGTAATAAATAAGTTTCTTTCTTGTTTGTCTTAGTAAAAAAAATAACCTTATCACAGAGAAAAAAAAATAGTAAAAAATTTCTCGTACACATTCAGAAAATAGAGTTATTTATTGTTAAATAGTTAAATAGAGTTATATATTGAAAGAAATTAGAAAACGCTCAACAAAAAATTACATAAATAATTTAAAATGTAAAATTAGATGCCCATTCTGATTATTAAATAATAACCAGAAGTTACTGATGAATTAATTTATTCAAAGTGAATCACCAAGCGGAATATAGAAAAACATTCAGGTCATGTTCTGTGGGTGAAAATAAATAAGAAAGTTTATATAACATAGGTTCGGAAACACGCTTCGTTAGCGATTATCGGCTAACGAAAGATTTCGCCCTGATTTTTACACGTTCAGTAAAATTTAGTTGATTCATATATAATAATTATAATTCATAACACCAAAATTAAAGGGTAAATTTAGAAATTTTACATGAAAGCCGACATGAAAAATTGAAAAAAAAAAAAAAATAGGTCAAAGAACTGTATTTTTGTTAGTTTTCGAGAAATCTGTAGTCAAAAGATTAGGGATTCGAAAAACAGACCATTTTATGTTCGGCGTAAAATAATTGTTAAATGGGTAATAAAAATATAAAAGTTTTAAATAAAACTTTTATTCTGAATTTGATTCTAAATGAAATGGTGTTGATAAACTTCGTAGAAATTCGAAATACAAATATAGGAATTTCGAAGTTTATTAAAAATAAAACATGGCAATTCTTTTATTGTCGTAATCAAAATGGCAGCTAAACTTGCTTACAAAACACCCAAATCAGTGGTGTCTCATATAAAAAAAACAATCAGATGTTGACACCTGAGGTATCTCTCGCAAAACTCGCGATTAGCTGTAGGATGTTGAAATTTCGAATATAGGACTGTTGTTAACATCTACCTGTGCAACTCCCATTTTGACTGCAATAACTAGATAAAAAGCGTCCAAAAAAGCCCAAAATCTAAAACATTTGCATTTTGGACTTTTTCTTAATTGTAATAATAAGCCCTCATTGAGAACTTTCCATTGATATATCACAAGTGGTACATATTCTCATTGGTTCCAGAGTTATAGTCAAATGAAATTTTAATTAATTAAATATTTGGATCTTACAAGGGTAAGGGTACATCGGTTCGAATCCGACTTCCATTTCCTTTTTTCAATTTTTTTTAATTTATATGTATTGATTTATTAATAATTAACCTCCGACTGTAAAACATTTGTAAAAAAATAAGAACAAAAAATTTTTTGAAAACTTTTCAGCATTTACGTCCGAAGTTTTTAATTTAAAAAAAATCTGATATGGACACCACATGACTTCCTTGTACGCCTATTAAATTACATTACACATTTTTTAAATGAAAAGTACATAAAATTATATTTCATTAATTTATAATTTTTTTTTTATTGTCATTATTGAATTATTATTTATTGTAAAAAGTTTTTACAATCAGATTAATAATTATTAATATACAAATATAAGTAAATTAAAAAATGAGATGTCCGATTCGAATCTATGTACCTTCCCCTTGTAAGATACAAATATTTCATTAATTAAAATTTTATTTGGTTATAAACTCTGGAACCAATGAAAATAAGTACCATATATTATATATATCGTTGAAAAACTCTCAACGAGGGTTTATTATTGCAGTCTTCTTATTTTAAGCTTTACTAAACGGGATGTGTTAGATTTAGAGAAAGCTTTACTTAAAAAATTTATTAAGCCTAACATATTTATTATTATTTTTAGAAAAATGTTTTTTAAATTTATTCCCCACCTCTAGAAAAATGTATATTATGGTATTTGTTTTATAGCTACTAAAAATTCTTAATTTTTATTATTTTCTTTTTTTTTTTGTATTTTCCTTCATTACTTAAAGGCCTATTAAAATTAAAGTAGCTTTGGCAATATATTACATTCTGGACCAAAATGAAAAGAAATTTTTTTTATTTATTTCAGAAAAATGATAACTTATTCGACAAAATTTTTTTTTAGTTTTTTTGATCTCATAGTTTATAAAATCTTTTGTGAATACGGTCTTTTTAATACGGCAAAATTTTGCAAGAACATATTTTTACATATTTATACTTTTTATGGCTACTTTATAAATTTTTATAGAAATTTTTTAACACTTTTACTACTTTCTTTACAATTTTTTAGAATCTTTTTATGATTTTACAGTACTACTTTTTAATCGGCGGAGCTAGGAAAGCCATGCAACATTCATCAGATTTTTTATATTAAAAAATAAATGTTAATAAAAATTTAACAATTAACCTTTTTTTTTAATTAATTATCTCACAAATACTCAGAATGATACCATTTACAGTAATTTTCAAAAATATTATACAGGCGAAATAATCTTTTAGAAAACATCTTTTATATCTATATTTTATGAAAGAAACTTAAAAGAACGTTCAGTTCGACTTCAAATACAAAATCAATTTTAAAAGAATCATTAAAATTGATGCAACTGATTAAAAATATGATTTTGAATGTGCAAAATAAAATATTTTTTAAAAATCTGAGTTTAAAAAAATTAGTCCTAAACGGTAAAAATTATTTTCTTACTTTACTGTTTTACTTTCAATTGTTTAAAGTCACTGCCGATATTAAAGCAACTTTTAGCCCTTAATTTTAAATGTCCTTTTAAATCCTTTTAAAAGTTAAAAAACTGAAAATTACTCTTTAGAGCATTTTGACGTCGGTTTTATTTTTATTCTTTAAATTTATTTAAAATATATAACATTGAGGCAACAATAAAATTTAAATATTATCAAAACATCTATGTAAACAATTTAATTTCACGTTTTAAAAATCTCCCAATAATTTATCTGGAATTTCCTCTTCAAAAAAAAGAAAAATCAATTATTATAATCGAAATCGATCCATTTGGTGAAGAGTTTAGACAAGTATTAAAAAATAAATACCGGTCAAAAAGAGAACCAGCAATTTTTATCTAGAAATTTGGAAAACAAAAATAAAAAATAAATTAAATCCTATAAGATAATCGATGTTTTAATTAATTAATTAATCTTTCATTTAATCCACACGAGATATTTAATTATGAAACCAATTAAAATATTAACCAGTATTAACCGTATCAGGTATTCTTTCAAATTAAATACAAAGTCATAAGCAACCGACTGTAGATATTTTATTCACCTTATTTAATTTTCTTTTACTCGGAAAGAGCTCAGGTTATAATGGAGCATGTATATATATATATATATATATATATATAGATATTTCCATGAGAGCGGTGTTGCGTTAAAAACCGGCGGTGAAACTTGAAAGCATTATAATCTAAAAGAGATAGAATTACGAACATACTGAAGAGGCGATAGAACAGAACATTCATTCTTTAATATAGTATTTAGTATTCAATGAAATATTTTCTTTCTTAACGTACACTCAGGTCTACATTATGTATTCACAGACTAAATAAGATTCACAGTAAAAGTTTACTGTTCAACAATTTTGCTACATTTTTTTTTCTTTGATTTTCGTGAGGTATATTTTATATATATTTATTTTATTACACTTAAAAATCTATACTATTAATAATGTGTGTGTGTACGCGCAAAGCAAATGTTATATTCTAACACAGGACCAAAAATTACCTGATAACACTAATTGGCACTTTGCATCAAACTTGATAGTTTCCGAAATAATCGAGGGGGCTATGAGGGGGGTACTAGAACATCTTGCAATAACCAACCGACAGACTGCTTTCAAATCTTTAGGATTACATTCGTGTTATCTAAAAACACGAATGTTTTTAAGCCAATCTAAAATCATTCGTTTTAAGCCAATCTATGGCTTACCTCCATCATGCTCCCTTCCAATATGGGGGCATACTCGCCAAATATGGGTGGGTACGAAGGGGTATCAGAGCTTCTATGTCAGTTACGACAGAAACACATAGGAGGAAAGAGAACTTTTCAGGCTTTGATTGTTATTTATCAGTATTTTTCTCACAACAACGAGGATAACGAGCCCAGCGAGGGTTCAAGGGGCAGAGACCCTTAGCTATATCGAATAAAAATAAATAAATATTGTAAGAAAGGTCGGAAAATAAGTTCTCTATAAAAAAAATTAAGAATTTTGTAAAACCATTTTTTTTCTACTATTTTATTTTGTAAATTAATACGTTTTCCATATTTGAAAATACCATAACTTTTAGTGGTAGTTACGCGAAGGTTAGATCTAAATCATCTAAAGTAGATCATCTAAAGCTGAATTATGAAAATGAAAATTATGACTGAAAGTTTTGGGCAATATTAAAAATTATTTTACTGTATCTATAATATTCTAAGTCCTATTTCCAGATGCATCCCACTGTAGTACTTTCCAAGCGAACCGAGATATCGTACTTTTCTTCGAAAATTCGGTTACAAAAAAAGACACGCAATATATTATTCTATAAGTTTAACTAAAAAAAAATGATTTGATATTTTTAATGATGTAATCAAATTTTTTCTACGATTTTGATGACGGTAACAGGCAAAGTCACCTGTGAAGTTATATGACGCTTATTATAAGCAATGATTTTGGAAGAAAAACAAATTCAGATCGTTTATGAAAATAATTTAATTATTCCTTTCACAAAATTTATCTAGAAAAAATTCACAAAAAAGATGAAATTCCTTTGTAAAATAACTGTTAGATCATAATCAATCCATTTATAGAAGAAAGGGGATTGAATATAAATAATTTTTGTTTAAATATATACAAGATCAAATTGAGAACTTCCTTTTTTGGAAATCGCTTAAAAAGGAAAATTAAGTGTATTATTAATTTTAAAATCTTGAGCTAACCGATTATCTCTAAAATGGCTGTATTAATTACTTCAAATTATTAGTTATTATTTCTATAATTAATATATAAAACTATAACTTATAGTTACATGCATACAATAATTAGAATACCGATATCTTATCAATAAAAAAAAAATGTTTCCGCATTTAAAAAACCATTAAACATTTCAATAATATTAGCTACCGGGTTGACCCGTAACAAATTGTTTAAAAAAGCGAAATAAGTACTTGTAGTCAAAACTCAAATGATCGTTAAAAATTAATCTTCTGAAAACAAACAGCAGCAAGTTAAAATAGTAGAACAGAAAGACTGGAATTCCAAGCTTACCGGCTCCAGTCGTAAAGATTTGGCGCGAAGACACAACAAAAGGTCTTTTTATTCTGGGTTACGACCGCGAAAAGCTGACTAAGAGGGTATTTATTCATGAAGGAATGTAATGTATATATTATATACTTCTACACATATTCACGTACCATAATAATTACAGTCGTATCGTTTTTTTCTTTCTTTAAAAATTAAATTTTTTGTTTTGTTTTTAGTCATTTTTATTATTATTTTAAAAGTCGAATGATATTATTTTACCAGACAAAACAAATAGAAAAAAAAAGAATTAAGAACGTAGACTTATATTACTCTGATTTATTATTACGAAAATATAATCTATTAGAAAAAAAATAAGGAATCCATGTAACAATGAAAGTTTAAGTACAGAATTAACGATGTGTGAAAAAATAGTTAGCTATTAAAAATGAATACCTTTCTCCAGCAGCTACATCTCTGAACATGGGATATGTATACAGAAAAAATATCAGAAAAAACAGCAATAATAAGACAATTCTGTTGTACTAAATTATTATGTTTAGCTATAAAATATTAAAATAGAAAACAATTAAGTACTCCTACAACATATGCTTTTTGCCCCGATCCAAGTCTGTACAAAACGAGTTACAGGTTTTGATAACCCCCCCTCACACACACACTCTCTCTCTCTCTCCCTCTTTATCTCTCTTTCTCTCTGTATGTGTGTGTGTTGGGGGGGGGGGGTGTAAAACTGAAAAATATATCTAGCGCTAGGAGTTCTAGCGACATAAAAATTTAACGACTTAAAAGATGTAAAACCGTATTATGTAGAAGTTGTGATTAGTTTTTACTTTAATAATTAAAAAAAAAAAACAAAAAAAAACTATTTAAATTTTATTTTAAAACTTATATACACCCTCTATAATACCACTAAAAGTATAGTTTTTAAGATTGATATACCTTCATAAAACTGACAAAAACTTAACTGTAATAGGATATTTTGATGTTAGTTTTAGCCTACACTGCCCCGAAGACTATTAACAATATTCTCCTCAAACGAGGGTAGAGTCGGTAACGATGACTCTCAATTATCCGATCTAACGTCTGATTCCAGAGTTCATGATATAGATACTACTCAGAAGGGACTACCATCCATGTTCCATGCTTAAAGCTATTCATCAGAGCAATCATTATACCCACTAGTTGTCCAACGCCAAAGTCAAACGATAGGGCATATCAGCGAGGAACTGATACTTGACCTTCCTATCCCCGTGGTATCTACCTTTTCTATTGAAAAGGTAGAAATCAAAAAGTTTTTGATTAATTCCCAAATTATTTTTATTATAATATTCAAACTTATGCTTCATATATGTAACGTAATTATACATGTTGAGTCTATGATGGCTGATACTAGACCGACCAACAAGACCATACTTATTAATTCATCTAAAAAGGAATAACAAAAAAGTAAGAGATTTAAAAAGGAATAAGAAAAAAGTAAGAAATCATCATTTAAAAATTAAATAACTCAAATTTAAATAACCCTGCTATACTTATGCGAGTCACAAGTCAAAACTGAAAACGTCGTAGCCATTTTTAAAGTAATCAATATCTAGGTAAACGATGTTATTTCCTTTTTTTTATGAAATCATATATTAGTGAAGTTATTTCCGTTCTTCAAGAGGCAAATGTATTTTTGTATAACAATATGGCAAACTCACCGAAATATAAATGATATTCAACTTTACTAATGCGTTTCGGAAAGTTCTCGGCCTGACACAGAGATGGCACAACTTTGATCAAATGTCATATCTGTCGAGTACGGTCCTTCCTTTAGGTGGCGTACTGCGAAGTTTCAGACGCGTACGTTTAAATTACTTGTTTGTGGCGATCGAGGCAACGAATAGCATTAATTAAAGAAGTTTTGAAATTTTCTGAAAAATACATAAAATTGAAGTTCGAACTGTTAAGTATTTTGTTTTAAAAGGGTTAACCACGACGGATAAACAAAAAGAGTGAGATTCCACTTTAAAGAATTCTTCCCCTTCGTTTTGAACGTAAAAAAGAGGACTGCTGAATTTATACGTGGTCGTACATCCGTGCAAGACTATAAACGCTCGGAACGCACAAAAACCGCTGTCACCGAAAATGCGCACCACACTGTGATCTTTGGACTATTCAACAGTTTACCATGTAGCGGAAATGGGTTTTCAGCGTTAAAATACCGGTTTTTCTGTTTATATACTTAACTGTTCAGGTTAAATTAAGCTTCATCTGACATAAACATACTCACCCATAACGCGGAATACTAAACCGACTGCGAAATCAGCACTCAGTTTCATTGTGGGAATAT
Organism: Lycorma delicatula; assembly: GCF_047948215.1. NCBI lineage: Eukaryota > Metazoa > Arthropoda > Insecta > Hemiptera > Fulgoridae > Lycorma > Lycorma delicatula. The sequence goes on from NC_134462.1 coordinate 19,308,695, forward strand.
ATTGAAACGTTGATATTTATTAAAATGACCATTATACTTATGTAGTTACCGGCTATATTCCAGCAAATCTAGTTTAATTCTGTTTGAAACATTTCAAAAATTTTAAATTCTTAATTTTTCTATAAATTTTACAATTAATAAATTATGATTAATTTTACAATTAATCATTACTTTATAGATAAAACAGGATGTTTAAATTAATTTCCGTGGGAACAGAGTAATTAAAAACTGTGTTAATAATGTAAAAAAGTATTACAGGTAGGAATGCATAAGTAATATAACACGACTTAAAATAAAACACGTGCTTTTTTTATAATTTTAATTTTTAATTCATTCAACAAAACGAATTCAGTAAATACGTAAAATCATATTTTTATATCGAAGGTCAAATAAGATAATTTATAAAAATAAAAAACGCGCAATAAATTATTTTCTGAAATATTAATTTAAAAACAATAAAAATAAACAATAAAATTTTATTATGTATTTAATGGGCTGCATGTGCAAGACTTCAGACGGTAGAAAGCGGTGAATTTGTACACCTTCTTCCATGTAACAAGTGCATAAAACATAACAAAACAAGAGGCTTTATTAGATTGTTTGCTTCATCTATTTCCACATAATTCCTAACGATAACTAAACGGAAAATCTAGAAGAAAAATTTGATACAAATTTCAGGTTTTGAGTGGAAATAGTCATCTTCTAAACAAATTTATTCCGGGTCATCTATGCACCACGGTAAAACACAGAGAGGAAACAATTATCGGTCAAAGTTTTAAAATAAGTTTAAAATTTAAATTAAATTTTTTTAAATTACTTTGCTGATTTTTAACTATTTGCTGAATAAGGTTAAACATAATCAACAAATATTTTTTCAACAGCTTTTCAGATGAAATAACGAATTCATCATTTATTTTGAAATAGATTACTTTTTAACTAATAAAGCCGATTTTACAACAACAAAAAAATCCCTCATGTTATTGTAAATGTTTTATTTATATGTGGCTTTTCATATATATACAACAATGATTAGCTTTTTTCTTTTTGAGTACAGGACATTGACGTCTTAAGGTTATTGACCTCGTCACCTTCTCTAAAAGAGAATAAAATCACCAATAGGATCGTCAGATGTAAAGGTCTTTTTATTAAAATGTAAGGGGCCCTTCAGACTTTTTTTTGTCTATTTTGACACAAAAATGAAATATTAAAAACCACACAATCAGTACAGGGTTTAAAGAGCCCTGATATTTACATGAAAAACTTAAAACATAAAACAAACATTAAAAGAGAACACACAAAATAAGCCTTAACAATATCCATACAATTTTGAGAACCCTATGATTAGTATTATTTTACGTTCTGTTCCAACACCCCACGAAAGAACTCAAAAGAATACCGGTATCAACGATCTAGTATTTAAATTCGTATAAAAGTAACTAACTGCCTTTAGTTAGGATTTGAACGTTGGAACTCTCGACTTTCAAATCTGCTGATTTGGGAAGATGCGTTCATCACTAGATCAACCCGGTGGGTTCATGGAATAACTCTTAACACGAGGCTAACAACCCCGTCGGTTTGATCACTTATACTGACCTACACAAAATGGAGTAAATATTAATTGTTTAGGCAGATCACTCGTTAAAGGTAAATTTTAGGCCTACATCTGGGCTAAGACCACCCCCTCATCATTCGAGATTTCTTCCAGTGCTTTAATATAATTTTTCTGGAGTATAGCATTATATATGGGGTGGAGACGTGGATTTTATACTAGGAAGACGGGAAAACATTAGAAGCTTTTGAAATATATATCTGGAGGAGGAAGCAAAAGGTATATTGATCTAAAATAAAAGGCTCTACAACACAACCAACGTTCACTTTCTGAGGGTAATGTCTATGAGCTTCCAACATCCATCTGGGATTATTATCGCTCCATTATCGACAATTTTGGTTATTCACATGGCTATTTTAACATAAAAGTCGTTTAAACTAAAGGAGCATTTTAAGTATTTATTACATTAATATTCCACTTTCACTTAAAGAAGTCATTGTTATTTGAACATTTATTCTATATAAATAAAAATGTAAATGTTCATTTGTTCAAACTCTCCGATAATTCTTCACCGATCGCTTTGAAATTTGTTACACACAATGTTGTTACATTCAAATACGCGCTTGTTTTTATATACCTACTCTTTATAAACCTAAGATGTCAACAACTGTGACAGGTAAAAACATGTTTTTTTAAACACAGCGCTATCTGTTGGACGTACAAGCAACACACGCTATACTAAATATTTTACGATTCCATTTCAATGTTTCCGATATGTGTTTCCGCTTCCAAAAAACACTACTGGACCGATTTACGCTCGGGGGGGGGGAAGAAGGGTGAAAGGGAAACATAGGAAAAGGTAAAAGGGAAGGGGAAAATGAAAAAAAGAGAAAATTGAAAGGGGAAAAGGGAAATAAGTAAAAGAGAAATTGGTGTGAAGGGCAAGGAGGGGAAAGAGGGAGATGGGTGAAGGGGGTAAAAATGAATATGGGGAAGGGGAGGAAAGTAAAGGGAGAAAGGTTAAATTTTTTGAAGTTCCGTAAAGTTTGTTTTGTTATATATATTACACAAATCCGGATGTGATAGTATTTAATAAACCTAAATAAATAAACGAGGAAACTAATAAAACATTCACAAAAAAAATTTGAACCGCTAGACCTACAACTTATTTTTACTAGCACTATCAAATTTTACCATTAAATGAGTATTTTACAAGCTCAAGTAAAAAGGTGAAATGAGGGTCAATAAGCAGCTGCCTTCTTTCAACGTAATACAAACAGCATTGTTATAAATTAACAGCTGATTCTCAATTAAATTTGCAATAGATTTTTTTAATAAATATTTTCAGCTGATATTAACAATGCAAGTTAATTTTTATTTAGAAAATAATATCAGTAGATATAACCGTTTAATTTGTTGTGTTGTTAATTCGTCATTGTATGCATTATGAATATAAAATGCATTAATATTGCTCATGCAGCGCGTTTTAACTCGTTTGCTGTTAACACTATTTTTCCGTCATTGAAGCTTTTAATGCTTATAACTCGCTAAAGAAGCCAGTAACAGAAAAACAGGTTTCGCTACTGTTTTCCTTGTAAAATTTGAAATCGTATTATGTGTCTTGTTCACCGTCCTATTAAAAAAGATTTTTAATTCAATATGGCGGATCCAAAATGGCGGACAAAAATAAAAAACCCACCATAACGTAGATTTTTTTTTAACTATATAGAATCTATATTTCTTTCTGCCTCGAAATACCTCTCAGACATGCAGTATAAAGCAAGTATATATATCTATATACACAGTATAGCAAAGTAAAAAGGATACAAATAGAACCTTTTAACCTGAAAAAATTACCATACCACGTACCCATAGCCATACCCAAAATTTATCTAATACAATTAAAAAAAAAAAAAAAAAAAATGGAGTCATGATATAGAGAATCTATAATTGAAAACTAGGAAATAAATTTAATCAATAATAAAAGTTAAAATGAAGATAGATTTCCAAGTAAAATATTTTAATTAAATTTTCAAAAAATCTTTGCAAGTTTATTATTATTATTTATTTATTTATTATAATTATTCTAGAGTATTCCAAATTTTTATTTGTTTTATAAAACCTGTTTGATTACTTAACTGAATATATTCTATTAATAACAACAAAAAATATTTACTACTTCTTTAATGCATTTTACATGAACAAAATATATAAAATTCAAGCCATAATCATACAGTATTAGGAAGGTTTGTTTATATGATATATTTGCTAAATACAAATAAAAATAAAGTTTAAAAATATAATCAGTTACAACCATTCAATAACATTTCATTATACAGTTCCCCATTCACTGAAAGACTCATAACTTTCTCCCTTTTTTTATAATTAAATACAATAGCAACAAAAAAATAACTATTTTTAATTTTTACCAATGATTATTTTTTTAATGAAAAGAATATAAAAAAGCATTTGCAATATTATATTGTATAAATACCACCATACAATCGTATATGTACTGCATTCAATTAAATATTACAGAAGAAAATGCCTGTTCATTAAAAAAAAAAAGCTAATAATGATGGATTAAATTCTTAACAGAGATAAAATTTGATAAAAAGAAATCATGTTTCTTTTACGCGTATGTAAATATACAGACATATATGATATGTAATGATTTTTAGTATCTACTTAGTGATTTATTTGTGATCTGAATGTTTTGTTGCTTCTGTTTATATATATATATAGTTTGTTTCATTACACATGATTTCATTAAATGTTTTTGCCAATTGTAACTAAATAACGTTCATGAACAAAAACTTTTACAAGAAAAGCTTCAAAATCCGGGACATTTTTAGCTATTTCTTGACAAATATAATTTCAGATAATTCATTCGTATGAAGAAGTATAAATCGTTTGAGAAGTTAAGTTAAAATATCTGTATCCTTAAACGTTTAATAATAATCATAATATTATAATAATACTAAAAAATAATTTTTTTTTTGTCTTCAGTCATTTGACTGGTTTGATGCAGCTCTCCAAGATTCCCATCTAGTGCTAGTCGTTTCATTTCAGTATACCCTCTACATCCTACATCCCTAACAATTTGTTTTACATATTCCAAACGTGGCCTGACTACACAATTTTTCCCTTCTACCTGTCCTTCCAATATTAAACCGACTATTCCAGGATGCCTTAGTATGTGGCCTATAAGTCTGTCTCTTCTATTAACTATATTTTTCCAAATGCTTCTTTCTTCATCTATTTGCCGCAATACCTCTTCATCTGTAATTTTATCCACCCATCTGATTTTTAACATTCTCCTATAGCACCACATTGAAAAAGCTTCTAATCTTTTCTTAAAAATAATAATCTTAAAAAAATAATAAATAATAATAATAATAATAAAATAACAATATAACAATAATAATAATAATAATAAAGTATTTTGTATTATTAGATTTTCATCATACAGAAAACAAGCGAAAAAAGTGATAAGAAGGTAGAGCGTTTATCATATTGATAATTTCGTATGATGAAAATCTAACAATATAATATTCCATAAAATCACGATATGTACTTATACAAAGTTTTCACAAAAAAAAAATATTTTATTCTACCTCAATAACATCTATATTATTTTAATAGTTTTAAGTTAACAATTAACCTCTTTTTAATCCATTAAAATCGTTTTTGATGTAGTATAATTTTCTTTTTAAAGCATTTTTTCTAGGTCTTAGTATTTCAATTATTATTGTTATTCTATGAAAATTATTTTTTTATATAATAATAAGCTTTATTGTGTAATAGCGATTTAATGATATTATGTTTATTTTTTTTATTCTTAAATATTAATTTATCTAGAGTTTTTTTAATTGCAATTATCTTTTATTATATGAAAAATAAATAATCAGTTTTAAGTAATTATAATTTGTGAAATACGGAAATTTATTAAGATCTAATAACGGATGACGTAAACAAAAAGAAAAATTAATAAAATTATGACATGGCTAAAGAATCATCAGCTGGGTATTTTCTAGTTACTTAATCAGCATAAAATAAATAAATGCTTTCTTTTATATTACTACCGCTATTTTTTTCTATTAGGCAGTACTAATTTTTTTTTCATATTAAGCAAATAATTCATATACATTTTCAGTAGTAATAAATGATACTTATAGTTTGTTGAATTCTAGAAATAAATAGATGCACATTTACGATATTAAAACATTCACATCAATAGTTATTAAGGATAATAAAAAATACTTTTCTAGTATTGGTTATTTATTCTGTATAGTGGAAAAATAATACATTGAAAAAGTTACCGAAGATTTCTTTTAGGGTGGTGGGGATAATTTATGAAGTTTTTTAATAAAAACAATGAACGGCATAGATGAAGTCCTACGCAAGAACTAGCGCATGAAAATAAACAAGAACAAAACAAAAGTAATGAAATGTAGTAGAAATAACAAAGATGGACTACTGAATATGAAAATAGGAGGAGAAAAGATTATGGAGGTAGAAGAATTTTGTTATTTGGGAAGTAGAATTACTAAAGATGGACGAAGCAGGAGCGATATAAAACGCCGAATAGCACAAGCTAAACGAGCCTTCAGTAAGAAATATAATTTGTTTACATCAAAAATTATTTTAAATGTCAGGAAAAGATTTTTGAAAGTGTATGTTTGGAGTGTCGCTTTATATGGAAGTGAAACTTGGACGATCGGAGTATCTGAGAAGAAAAGATTAGAAGCTTTTGAAATGCGGTGCTATAGGAGAATGTTAAAAATCAGATGGGTGGATAAAGTGACAAATGAAGAGGTATTGCGGCAAATAGATGAAGAAAGAAGCATTTGGAAAAATATAGTTAAAAGAAGAGACAGACTTATAGGCCACATACTAAGGCATCCTGGAATAGTCGGTTTAATATTGGAAGGACAGGTAGAAGGGAAAAATTGTGTAGGCAGGCCACGTTTGGATTATGTAAAACAAATTGTTAGGGATGTAGGATGTAGGGGGTATACTGAAATGAAACGACTAGCACTAGATAGGGAATCTTGGAGAGCTGCATCAAACCAGTCAAATGACTGAAGACAAAAAAAAAATTTAATAAAATTATCTTAAACCCCAGTTAAGTAATCAAGTTTTATCTTAACCCCCATTAGGAATCTGAAAACTTTTATTAAAATCTATCCAGTAGTTTTTTCGTGATGCACGCACTTAAAAAAATAGGTATCTTTTCTCTCCCCCACTTCCAAAATCATCTTCCAAGAAACGTTTTGATTTTTCTACGATGTTAAATGGAAGAAATTAAAAAACAATTCTGCTGAAAAATGTAAAACCAATACAATGTTACCTAAGATTTATTTTTTTTTTTTTTGTGTAGGAATTGAATTACGATGAAATTTTATTGTTTTAAAAAATTAAAAAACATCGACATTTTTTAAACTTTGATTGCCTCTTCCACCACCAATATTTCTTTGGGTCACTTGCACTACTACTACGGTTAAAATTTTAAACATTGTACGATAAGCATGCAGGTATGTACTGGCTTAATATAAAGTGGGGTTTGTTTGCAAAATGTTTAGAAAATTACCTCCAAAAAAAATATCTTCCCTACCTCCTGGAGATTAACTCCAAAATTTAACCAAAAAATTGCCCCATATACACAACTATAAAATTTCATTAAAATCGATTTATTTAGTCAAAAGTTATTAAGCTTTTTTAATATATTAAGTTATACACGCGAACACATGTACATATGTACGCGGAAACATTACAATTTTTTGGGGGGGGGGATTCGCTCTCCCACTATCCACCATGTTATTTTTATATGAAAAAATCACATTAATATTAAAAATCTGAAATTAAATACCTTCGCAAATTACAAAATGGCGGCCATGTTTCAATTCGTTATATCTCCGGAAATATTAGTTTTATCTTTATGTTATTTGCTTAAATATTAAGCCTTTTTTTTAAGCCCGCAAAGGACCACTTTAGTCAGAATAATTCAAGTCTTTTTTGGCGATCTTTTTGCTTTTAAATTCTTAGCTTTTACTTTCTCCCGATATTTAGTCATTCTTAATGATCTTGCTTTACGATCCTCTTCTGATAAAGTTGGTATTCGGATCTTTAATAACAAATTTTAATTTTTCGGATTTATTAAGTAAATCTTCGTAAGTCAAATTTAATTCTTGCATGTCTTCTTTAATTTCTTTGATCCATAATGGCGGATTTTTTAAAGACCAAAATTGATCGATAATTCTCCTAGTAATAATGATTTTCCGCAGGATAATCATTATCCTGCGGTTAAGATCATACCGCAGGATAGTAATCATATCCTGCGGTAATCTTAACAAGTGTGCACAGAAAGAAATTCGCTTCTTTTTCATAGTATCAATTGAGGATTCCAAGTTTTCGTACAGAAATTTATTAGGCAATAATCTGTACTGATTTTCATGTTTATATTTTTTGTTTATGCAGGTTCTAAGAATCCTGCGTTCAACTTCAAGCAAAGGTTCAGTCCTATTTTTCTGATTTAATCTAAATAAAGTCTCGTTCGCACCGGTTTAACCACAGTTTTGTAATGTCTAATTTTAGTGTTAAATAATTAAGTCTTTTAGTCCAATTTTGTTTTTCGTTACAATTACAAGTAATGATCTCTCCAAGATATTTAAATTTTTCTACAAGTTCTACTTTGTTTCCATTAATATTCACAGAATTAATAACTAAAGAATCTATAGCCATCATTTTAGTCTTTTCGTAAGAAATTTTAAATCCAATTTTATTCGCAAGTTCTTCTATACTTGTTATTTGTATTCTGGCTTCTGCGATACTATCAGCTAATAAAGCTAAGTTGTCGGCAAATCCTAGGCAATTTAAATTTAAGTTATCTCTTTTGTATCCTATGTGAATATTTTTTGGATTAATTTTAAACCGTTCGCGCATCAGAAATTCTAGTGCACAATTAAATAATAAAGGCGAAAGTCCGTCGCCTTGTCTCAGTCCGGATTTTATGTAAAAAGGTTCGGAAAATTCGGTTTTAACAAATAGCCGAGAGTTATTGTGTCTTCATGCCCTTCACTTTACGTCCAATTCGATTAAATATTAATTGTTAATTCTAATATTGTCAGTTAAGTACGAATAATTTGTTCAAATTGCGTAATAATTTGTTAACAATAATAGATCTTCCAATAAATGTGTAAGAGATTTTCGGTTAAATGAGTAAGATAATTTTCTCCATTTAAACGATTTGGTAGAATGGCAGGACCCAAAAGATTAAAAATACCTGCCCGTGTTCAAGGAAAATCTTTGTTGATGGCTACTTTGGAAGGTACCATAATAAGGTTTCTTGTCGCTCCAGATACGCTGGTTGTGATAGTTTTGAACACCATTCCTGTTGAAAGAAGCTTCATTTTTACGATGTTACATGATCAACAGTAATAGTCGCTATGTAAAATTATTCAAAAGTGAAAAATTAATATCAATTGTTTTATTATTATTTAATATTAAATCTTATTGTGAGAAAATTATTACTTAATTTGATACTAATTTACAATACTAGAATTAACAAGAATAAAAACAATAATATTTAATGGAACTGAAGTAAAATGAAGGACATGAAAACAGACACAAAATTACATCAATTTTCTGCCATAACTCGGCTATTTGTTAACTGATTTTAAAAAATTGAATATCTTTTTTTCGAAATAAAAGACATTATTTTAGCGAATAACATAAATTTTGATAAAACTAATAATATTTACGGAGATATAACGGATTGAAAAATAAACATGTCCGCCATTTTGTAATATGCGAAGGTTTAATTCCTGATTTTTTGCTAATTTTAAAATTTTATTACCAAGATGCTTACCAAATATTAATGTGATTCCTCTATCCGAACTTGAAATAAATTTTTATATAAAAATAACAAAATGGCGGACAGTGGGAGAGTGGAGGAGAAATCTCCATTTTTCCTAAGGATATTATATATCTTTTGTTTAGTTTTACAAGTAGAATCCGAAAAAGTATAGCCAACCCATCATTTTAGAAACACTCTGTATATTAATATTTATTTATTTTATTATAAGATAATAGTATCTTAATTACAAGTAATTTCATTACACTAATTTATAGTTAAAAAATACTGATTAATGTAAAAATGTTTAAAAATTTAATAAATATAAAAAAATTTAAAAAAAAGAAAATTAAAAAAAGGAATTCTTTCAGAAAGTAATTGATTACAAAGTAAAAATTAAGTAGTTAAAATTTAAGAAATTCGATTAAATATTCGTGAAATAATAAAGTAGATACGTGGAGATATTACTAAAATATCAACAACAAAAAAAGATTTCTGTTACTTATAACACAACTGCTATAAATAAGGATATACTCGTGCAGTAAAATCTAAACATTTTTTTGTCAATTACTTCAGTTTATTATTCCTTTTTCTAGCAAAACTTTATAATTTGTCATTGAAAATTGAGTTATGTGTAAACTAACATGAGCGGTCATTATTTTTAAATGTTCATAATTATAAAATGTCCTTGAATATTAGTATTATCATTGAACTATCTAGTTAACTTTTCTAAAATAGGAAAATTATGAGTCATAGAATAAACTCGTTTTTCCTGAATATAATGTAGAACACCAAATCGCAAATTGTGGTTTAATGATATGATATGTTTCATATATATATATATATATATCACTCCAACATAATTTTTACGATTATTTTTTGTTAAATATTTTTTTTTTTTTACAATATTTATCTTATATATAAAGCCGAAAGGATGTCTGTTTGTATGTTCTCGCATCACGCGAGAACCAACCAACCGATTTCTTTCAAATTTTCAGGATACATTCGTGTTATTCCAGGGAAGGTTTTAAACCATAGACGAAGGTCCTAGCCCCCTGGTGGTGAAGATGTCAAATATATCCATTAAAGAAGAAAAATAATTAATAAATAAAAATTGAAGTTATTTCTGCCACCACGGCAAAGGTACTGTGTGTACTTTAATTACCATAGTTACAACTATTCTGTCTTTTGTAATCTAGTTGCTTTCTTCTTGTTTCTATAAAATCTGAATACTTGAATTGTTATTTATCAGTATTATTTTCACAACCATGAGGGTAACGAACACTGCAAAGTATCAGAGGTATTTTGCAATGCCCCTTGGACAGCCGGAAATGAAAATGAAGCGAGCTCTGCGGCCCTGGGGAGCCCTTTGTTCGGCCCCGAAGCTCACCTGCGTCGACTTGGGCCACGAAGATTCAGAAGGCGGAGACAAGTGGCTAGACGGTGGGGCAAACGTAGCCCTCACAACTAGTAATATTATAAAATTAGTACATTACAATAATATAGCAATAAATATTTTTTATTTTAATGAGCTTTCTTTTATTTAACGAATAAAATAAAAATAATATTTTATTACTTGACTACAACCAAGTAAAAGTAATAAGGATAATATATTAGGAACTCGAATTGCAAGAATTATAACTGTATATTTATGACATAATAACAGTAATAAATAACCACAGAAAATGTCTTTCTTTTTTCTGTTTAGCCTCCAGAGCCACCGTAAGGTATTACCTTCAGAGGATGATTTTAGGATGATTTTTAAATGTAGTGTATGTAGTCTTGTACAGTCTCAGGTCGACCATTCCTGAGATATGTGGTCAATTGAAACCCAATCACCGGTATCCACTATTTATACGGAGGTTAATAATTAATAAATCAATATATTTAAATTAAACAAAAAAAAGTTAAAAAAAAAATATGTATATGAAGTCTGATTCAAACCGATGTGTGTATGGTTACCGATTCGAGACATTCTCACACTACATAACTATTTGAGCGACGTGAAACAAAATTAATATATAAACTAATATAAAATGCTGAAAAGGACACCACAAAAATCTTTTTCAATGTGGTGTCCCCCACAATGCAATTGTGTATTTGTCCTCAGATGAAATATGTTTAAATGAAGTGCAGCAAAAGATGTGTATATGTTATTTAATAGGCGTACGAGGAAGTCCTGTGGTATCCACATAAGTTTTTTTTTTGGTTTGGTATATAATGTAAGAATTTTTTTATATTTTAAAGACGAATTGATTACTCTTTTTAGCAAAGATTGCATCATAAATATATAAATACATCGATAAGTTAACATTAAATTTATAAAAAACTAGACCAGTAAAGAAAAGAGTAAGTTACTTTTATATGGATTTGAATACTAGAACATGGATTCTTTGATGATTGAGTTTCAATTAATCACACATCTGAGACTGAACAAGACTATACACTTCATTTGCATTCATACCTATCATCCTCATTCATTCTCTGAAGTAATACCTTATGGTGGTTCCGAAGGTTAAATAGAAAAAAAAGAAAGTGGTAAAATCTATCGTAAATCAGTTGAATAACAGCTGCACTTCTAAGGTTCTGAGATTCAAATCTTAGTAAACGTTTATTACTATTTAGACAGTGGATATAGGTGTACTTTGGTAGATGGGGTTCAATTAACCGCAAATTTCAGGAATGTCGACCTTAGTCTGTACAAGGCTACACCTTTACATGTCATATATATATCATCCTCATTTCATTGTTTTAAGGTAGCTTATTGTTCATTAGTTAAACAGATTGTAACATACATACTAGGTATAAAAAAAAGATGTATGTCTACACGATTCATAGTTGTGGACGTTAATGCTCTGACAGCCTATTTTTGTATTTAGAAGATTTTTTGACGGACCCTCAAGAGATGATATTATGCTTTAGACGGGAATATTTACTGTTACATCTCTGATAATTGAAAAAATATATTTTTCCCTTTCTCAAAAATGACTATTTACAAAATAAATAGTTAAAACATTACAAATACTTTAAAATATACGTAAATTCTATTACCTCTAACCAACTAATCTTTTTCTTTTTTTTCTGTTTAGCCTCCGTAACCACCGTAGGTATTACTTCAGAGGATGAATGAGAATATGTATGAATGAAAATAAATTGCCTTGTACAGTCTCCGTACAGTCATTGACCATTTCCGGCCCACCGGGCTGGTATAGTGGTGAATTCTTCATCGCAAATCAGCTGATTTCAAAGTCGACAGTTCTAAGGTTCAAATCCTAGTAAATACAGTTAATTCTATACGGATTTGAGTACTAGATCGTGGATACCGGTATTCTTTGGTGGTTTGTGGGTTTCAATTAACCATACATCTCAAGAACGGTCGATCTGAGACTGTACAAGACTACACTTCATTTAAATTCATATGTATCATCATCATTCATCCTCTGAACTAATACATTACGCTCGTTCCAGAGGCTAAAGGAGATAAAGATTGACCATTCCTGAGATATGGTTAATTGAATCCCAACCACTAAAGAACAACGGTATCCACGATCTAATATTCAAATACGTATAAAAGTAGTGCCTTAAATAGGATTTGAACCTTAGAACTCTCGACTTCAAAATTAGCTCATTTGCGAGGACGAGTTAACCACTAGACGAGCCCGGTGGGCTTGACCACCCAATCCTGTATTTCCTACCTGCTATTTTTAGAAAAAAATAAATCATTTCTCGTCGATTAGTGAAATACATAAAGTTAGAAAAATCTTACAAAAATGTTTGTGCATTCTTTAATCTGTTAAATGTTATTTAAAATTGTATTTCTTTCTAAATGTTAGTATTTTTCACATTTAAATCATTTACGATGACATAAATTAAATCAACAAGGTAAACCCTCTTACGATGTGGAAGACGATTAAAGCTACATGTATTCGATCTAGGAATCTAATAATGAAACATGTTCATTTATGCTTCTGATGTTATTTGTGCCTAAGTTACTAGTTTTATTATTACGTTTTGGTTTTATTCGTAGTACTGGGACATTATTATGATTTCTAGTGCATTATTGGCTGAACTTATCAATACTTATGCTACATTTGATTTACTGTTGATGTATAGAATTTATTTAATTAAGGTGTTTTCAAGGAAACTCAGTTATAATTTGATTATTGTCATAAAATTGGCTTATGGTTTCTAATCTGTGAAACCAATTGTAAATATAATTTGACAATTTAAAAATATTATATGATTTCACGAGTAAATTATTGACAAATTCCAGCGATTTGAAAATGTGTCTAATATTAAATAATTTTTTAATATTTTGAAAACACAAACCTGTTTGAAATTGATATTATTCAATATCTCTCCGACTTCTACCCAAATTTCTTTAAAAAGTTCATATAAAATTTAATTAATCCTTCTAATATTAAAGTCAACCATGTACAAATTCAAAATAATGTAACTTATAATATTTTTAAACTTAGAGGGGACGTCAGAACATCCGAAATACAAAAATAAAAGGAGGTGGTCATTTTTAACCGATAGTAATTTATTTCTTTTTTTTTTTATACAAACGATGACATAAAAATAAAATGTTATGTTTATAAAATGAATGAAAAGTCTTTATCATGACTTTTAAAAGACATTCATTTAAAGAAAGATTTGTTTTTTATCTTTTTGAATAATTTTTAAAGGAAATTAAAAAGGAAAACAATTAAAATTTGTTTTCTTGGAAAAGTGAATTACTTTGTTCACGACAATGTCTTATTACATATTGCTAATAAAATTCTTATTACTTTTTTTTTAATAATTTCCTATTTTTACCTGAGGTAGAAAAAGGATGTATTTTTTTTTAACTTTAATTTTCATAAATGAGTTATAGGTTTTCCATAGAATCAGTGTTGATTATCATATCATTGCTTTATTATATTTTACGATAACAAAATGATGTGTTAATTACATACCAGAGTGGTTCGAAAAGAACTCGGCCTGAGAAAGAAAACAAGATTTTTCAGAAAATTATGTTATTTTCTGACCAAAAAAAGAATACATATTAGATAACTTCAACTGAGATTCTGGTATTAAGTTACAATTTTGTTTTGTAATCAACCCTTTTCTTATTTTTATTAACATAGGTTGCTTGAGTTTTACATCATTTATGAATTGTTTATTTGTAGTCGCATCAACAATTAAAATCATTATCAAGGCAGGAGTGTAACTATAAACGTATCGGTTAACGTATAGTTTTTAACAGAGTCAGGCTGACCATTCCTGAGACGTGTGGTTAATTGAACTCCAACCTCCAAAAAACAACCCATCGGATTGGTCTAGTGGAGAACACGTCTTCGCAAATCAGCTGATTTCGAAGTTCCTACATTCAAATCCTACCAAAGGCAGTTACTTTTTTACGAATTTGAATACTAGGACCGTGAATACCGGTGTTCTTTGGTGGTTGGGTTTCAATTAACCAAACATCTCAGAAGTGGTCGATCTGACATTGTACAAGACCACACCACTTCACTCATTCATCCACTGAAGTTATACCTGAAGGTGATTCTTGGACGATAAACAGGAAAAAACCTCCAAAGAACACCAGTATCCACGATCTAGTAATCAAATCCGAATAAAAATAACTACCTTTATTAGGATTTGAATCTTAGAACTTTCGAATTCGAAATCAGCTGATTTGATGACGAGTTTTAACCACTAAATAAACCCGGTAGATTTTTTCAATTTTAAACTTAGCCTTATTATATATATTTTTAATAATAAAAATATATTAAATAAACATAAAATATGATATAACTAAACATTTTTTTTTAATTTTAATTTTTTGAGATTGGTGCCTAATTAGGAACCAGTCGTTTTTAATTTAATCTAACGTCTAATTTAATCTGTATCAAACAAAGGTTTATTACTTACTAGTATTTTTTTTTAAATTCGGTTTTAATTTTTTACTTTAAAATACACACACTGAATACTTTTTTAAAGAAGCACTTAGAACATCTATTTTTCCAGCTAAAGCTCAACTGCTACTGCAGCAGCGTAGCTGTAAAGGGAAAGTATGGCAATCGGCCGAAAGTTTTGGTAATGGGTTTTTAAAATTATTGTCATTTCAAAAACCCTTAATAAAAAAAATAATAATTTCCAGAAGATGTAATTATTATACAGAGTGACTCAGGAGGATAGGGCAATACATTGACAACTCATTAAAGAGGCTAAACATATGAAAAAAGTTCATATAAACATAGGTCCGAAAACGCGTCGTTAGCGACTTATACAGAGTGAAAGATTTCGCCCGAGTTTCAGTTCCTCCGGGTAAATTAAGGCTTTCTGAAATTCTGGGAAGGTCAATTAAGGGACAAATTCAATTGTTTATGGTTTTTGAGTTGGGAAATCGAAAAAAATAGATCCCAGAACAGTATCTCTCTTAGTTTCTAAGATATCCCATGTAAAACGCCAAAAATAGGGTCAAAAACACATTTTTTTTACGTTTCACGTACAATAACGTTGATAAATAAAGATTGGTCTAAATAATGACAACAAAAAATAAATAAAATTTTAAACATGTCGACTTTTATTAACAACAAAACCGACGAAAACTTAGAAGAAAATGTTACAAAAAAAGAAATGTGAAATGTGTAGGAGCTCCAAGTTGGTAATACATTCCAATTCGTTTTGCTAGGGGGATGATATTTTCCAGCAATATAATAAATTCGTTACGTAAAAATTTCAGATAATTTCTCCCTGTGACACGATGTTGTAGTATGAAAGCACCAATTAATTGGTCATCTATGATACCACACCCAACATTCACTGAAAATCGTTGCTGGAAATTTTTTTCGACTGTAGCATGTGGGTTTTCTTCAGACCACCGATGCGCATTCTGTGTGTTATTTATTCCGTTACGAGTGAAAGTAGCTTCATCCGAAAATAGTATAAATGGAATTAAATGTTGCTTCCTATTAACCCATTGCAAGACTGCAGCCGGCTGGCGTAGTCACCAGGCTGGAGATGTTGCACTTTCTGAATATGAAAAGGATGCAATCCATTATTATTTAATGTCCTCCATACTCCACTTTGTGATATACCGAGCCGTGTTGCAATTAATCGTGTGCTCGTTGCCTAACTACGTTGAACAATCTGCTGAATGTTTTCACCTTCATCAGCATGACTTTGCTTGTCGTTAAGATGAAATATGAGCGCTGGAAAGTGTACCATTCTCAAGAAGATTATTAAAAATTCTAATAAATACTTTACGATTCGGTACAACACGACCAGGATACCTATGTCAATATTCCGTAACAGCTGCCGCAGCACTTCCATTGCAAAATCCATAGATGAAAATCATGTCGGCATATTCGGCATTAGTGAAGATACGCGGCATTTTTCAAAACAAAATTTAACAGAATTTCACTTTATTTAGCAGCAGCAGCAGCAGCAGCAGCAGCAGCAGCGGCAGCGGCGGCGGCGGTAGCGGCAGCTACCGCTGGGTTGCGAGGCCTGGCGAAGCGAGGCCCGACTGGTTACTTGTTACATAAAATTAAGTAAATTTTACTAAACAACTTAATTTATTGTATAGTTTCAGTTTTAAAATTTTGTTTGAACATTAGGAAAAGCGCCGGAAAAGTTTTGCAATCAATTACCAGATTTGTTTTTAATTAGGAAATACAAGAATTAGAAAATGTAAGTAGTACTGTATAAATTAGAAACTTATAATTAAATGTATTATCACAAAATAACCAGATATTGCAAACAAAGAACGTTAAAAAATACAATAAGTGTAAGAGAAAGAAAGTAAATTTATTTAATGAACATAATAAGAGTCAATGTACGATTAATGAACCAATACACACGGAAATAATAGGAATGGTAAATTAAATAGGCAGTACAATAGGTCTAATGGTATATTTTATAGTAAATTTTGGACTGAAGGTGGAAGGAAAGAAGACAAAAAACCAAATACGTAAAAAGGTTAAACTATAATAAATTGCGAAAAAGAAAGTAGTCATCTCTAATAGCTTCATTTACCTAACTCGACTTCAAGTTTTAAAAATACTAACAATAATTAATTAAATAATGTTATAATTATTTATCACTGTATTCCTCTCGCTTTGGCTATTATTATACCAGTTTTCAACAATTTTCCAGGTATCTGTCATTTTTTTTTAGATTTTAAATTTAGAAACTTAATTATTAATAGTTTCTAAAAAAATAAAAAATAGAAATGGTTTTAAAAAAATTAAAGGTTGTTTTCAAACTCAATAAAAAATGTGTCTAATTTAAATTACCTGATACACTACTTTAATAAAATAGGAATGATTACTCTGAAAGTAATCATTAAAACTACATGGAGATAGTAGAATTAAAAAAAGTCTAGTATTTGTAACAATTTATTCTACTTCAACTGTTGAAAACAGAGATTAACTGCTGCAACGTATGAAGTAGAATTTGTAACTTACCATTGTGAACTACCCATTCGAAGACAACGTGTATGTTAATATTTATTTTCTTACAAGTGTGTTACTCTGCACCATCGCTGTGTTACGATAAATAAATATATATATATATATATATATATACATACAATGAGTAGATGTACTGAATCTCTACAACTGACAAAGTAGATTAAGTTCAACAACCCAGTAACAACTGCCGATTGACAATTATGAAATTGATTTTTTAAAGCTTTTTAAAAAAGTTATGCCTGACTTGGATTCAAACCCATTACTTCTAGATAGAAATTACCACTCCGCCGTGGAGATAGGTCCGAAATTATTATTATTCAGATTATTACCACGGCGGAGTGGTAATTTCCATCTAGAAGTAATGGGTTTGAATCAAAGACAGGCATAACTTTTTTAAAAAGCTTTAAAAAATCAATTTCATAATTGTCAATCGGCAGTTGTTACTGGGTTGTTGAACTTTCTCTACTTTGTCAGTTGTACAGATTCAGTACATCTACTCATTGTATATATATATATATATATATATATATATATATATATATATATATATATATTTATTTATTTATCGTAACACAGCGATGGTGCAGAGTAACACATAGGTCCGAAATTATTATTATTCAGATTATTTAAACGTACATATACCAGCTTTTCTATTTCTTTTCAATTCCAGAATGAAATTAAAATTATTTTTTAAAAATGGCCGATAACTGGAATATTATTGACTGAAAAGATTATAATTAAATTATGTTGATGAAGAACTATTAATTATTACGAAATGAATACGGCATATAATTTTTTAACTATTTTTGCGTCTCTCAAAAAAAATTCTTTCAAGTTTTTTTTGCAGGGAAATTTAAGTAATGTAATACAAGTGCGGTTGACACAAAATAATGGAAATGAAACTAGATTATTAGCATTTTTTTTTTTTTATTATTAAGCATTTGAGTCATTGGAAAAAGATAAAACGCGATTAGTTTAACTCCATTCTGTAATCATCATAATCGATAATATATTTTAGGAAAAACATCATTAAACTGTAATCATAGATGTTGTAAATTTTTACCCTGTAATAAAAATATTTCTTATTTACAAGTCAATAAAATATATACATGCGATTGAAAATTTTAACAACCTAAGCTTTAAAATGACACTAACATGTGTCATGAATAACCAGATAAAATAGTTTTATAATTTATCAGAGCAAAATAAATCATCGTTAGTAATAGATGAAAACGAGCAGTATCAGTACAAACTAATATTGCAGCGTTTAAAAAAACGAAAAGGAAACAACTGCGTTATGACTGCATTAATATTAGCAATCATAATATTAACTTTATTAAATTACCGGAACAAAGTAATATAATAGTATAAAAAAAACTTTTAGCAAACTTTTTTTTAAAATAAATTATAAATATTACTTGATTACAGCCAACAAGCTTAAAAAAAATTTGACATCGTCACGCGATTTATTTTATCGTCTTATACGAGTATTATGACAACAAAGTAAATTTGTTTCTAAAACGGAAAAAAATATTTACTTTCATGCATTTATTTTCATGAAAAACATCACGTCATCAAAAAAAGTATAAATATCCATATAAAAAGAAAACTTTGCATAACTAAAAAGTACAGATTAATTTATTTGATTATTTTGTTTAGCAAAAATTCCTCAATTTATTTTCCTTTTAATAAACTCTACAATCAAATAATATATATATATATATATATATACCAAAGAACACTGGTATCCACAGTCTAATATTCAAATCCATATAGAAGCAACTGCCTTTACGTGGAATCAAACTTTAGAACTCTCGACTTCGAAAATCAGCCGATTTTGTAATTGTCATTACAAACAATAAAATATTGTTAATTTATATATTATTGTATAAATTGTATATTTTTTTTAGAAATTTTCTTTTTGTCATTGATTAAAAGTTTTTCTATTTTATTTTCCCTGATTCCCTCTGTAAATTCTGAAGATGATGTTTAACAGTCGAAATGCGTACATAATTCTATATTTTTATTTATAAATTATTTTTAAGAATTTTTTTTTTCATAAACTGTAAAAATAAATGAAAATGAATATATTAACCAAATCCGTATTCCGTTTAGAAATGCTTTTCCTGGAAACCAAAAATCGATGGATTTATGAATTCCAGTTTATAATAATAAAAATAATAAAAAAAAGACTAACATTTAAAATACCGAATGCTCAAAATGTATACATGAAATTCAAATGTTTTCACAACACTGAAAAACCAGTGAAACCAAGTACCACTTACGGTATATCATTTGAAAACCTATTAATGAAGGCTTACTATTGCAGTTAAGAAAAACCCAAAATCTAATTTTTTGGGGGATTTTGAGTTTTCGGACACTTTTGTTCCAGGCGATTGGAATCAAAAGAGGAGGTACACAACCAGATATTACAATCCTAAATCCAAAATTTCAACATCCTACGGCTAATCGTTTTTTAGTTATGCGAGATACATATATACATACGTACGTACAGACGTCACGCCGAAACTAGTCAAAATGGATTTAGGGATGGTCAAAATGAATATTTCCGTTGAAATCTGAAAACCGGAATTTTTCGCGATTCCAATACTTCCTTGTTCTTCGTAAAAGTAAGTAATTATATTGGTTTCACGACGTAAAACAGTGGAATGGATTATAAATTGTTGAAGATTTCATACTCAGAGGAAGAAATCGCGTGGAAATAGAACATGTGTCACGAACATTTATTAATGATAAGAAATCTTTTTAGTGTAAATCAAGTAACATATTCATATTCAAGAGTCTCTTAAAGTTCCACGTGTAACAATCTCAGAAAAATTATCTCCTACAGCTACTAGTGGAATTTTCCCTAACGTAGTAATGAAATGTATAGGCTTATTTGAAAAGCATTGTGAATAAATTGCAATGTACAGTTGGAATATGCACACTACAAGATATCAAGGTCACTTTTACATATCTTCTTTGTATGTGAATCCGTTAATGAATGCAAACAAATTTTCTATTTCCACCAGATTTCTTTCTCTATGTATGAAATCTTCAACAATTCATCGGCCGCAAAAAGAGAGAAATGTGTACTTGTTGCCCCTTCTTAATTCCAATACTCATTGCACACTAAAATATATATACCGCCTGTCCAATAAGTAAGGTGCCAAATTTGGGAAGTAGTTCAGTTCCTCAAAATATTTATGCGAACAAACATCCCATTCTCGCTTCATTTTCCGACTTCCCATTATTTTGTGATTTTAGTTTCTTGTACGAAAGGAAGTATTGTGATCGCGAAAAATTTCGGTTTTCTGATTTCAACGGAAATATCCATTTTGATCATTCCCGAAACCATTCTGACTAGTTTCAGCATGACGTTTGTACGTATGTATCTCGCTAACTCAAAAACTATTAACCGTAGGATTTTGAAATTTTCGATTTAGGACTGTTTTAACATCTAGTTGTACAACCTTTCCATTGCCATCGAATGGGCCAAAGTGTCCAAAAAATGTCAAAATCCAAAGAATTTCGATTTTGGACTTTTTCTGCAGTAATAAGCCCTCATTGAGAGCTTTTCAACGATATATCATAAGTGGTACTTATTTTTATTTCTTCAAGAGTTATAGCCCAATAAAAGTTTAATTAATGAAATATTCGGATCTTACAAGGGGAAGGCATATCAGTTCAAATCCAACTTCATCTTCTTTTTTTAACTTTTTTTTTAATTTAAATATATTGATTTATTAATAATTATTAACCTCCGATTGTAAAAAAATCATTTAAAAAAAAAAATCTGTATATATAATTTAATAGGCGTACAAGGAAGTCATGTGCTGTCCACATCAGATTTTTTTCTTTTCTTTTTTAGGGTGCACAACGACCGTTTGTTATTAGCGCCCGGAAGCAATTAGTCTACAATAAATAAATTCTATAAAACATACGCTAAGCACTAATCAGAAGTAGATATATAAACTAAATAACAGAAAAATAAAAAATAAAATTAACCAACGAACCGCACAATAACACAGGAAAATTTAAAACAATATAAAATACTGTTAAAATTAAACTTCTTATATTGTTCTCAAGCTGACGCCAACTTCTGATGGTAGGATTTTTTTTTAGCTAGGCAGACACATATTTAGAATGCGGTTGAAAAGTTTGCCAGGGTTTAAATTATGTATATTTTTTATGAATTTCAAATATGTTATGTTATGGTTCTTTTTTTTATCGGTGGATTTTCTATTAGTATCTACAAGGTAATTGACAAATGTTGAATCTACCCTGGAAGGTTTTTTTTAAATGTTCGTCGTATCTTTGAAACTGATTTTTATTTGACCGATGTAGAAATGTTGTGTTGGAAGCATTTCAGTATATATATTCTAAGGACATTGCAATATATCCACGCTTGTTCTTCAGACACATGTTTTAATGTATCTGACTTCCTGAAAACAGTCAGCAGCAAAGCGGCAACAATTATTAGTTGAGAGGCTTCCTTTTTTTTTTTTCTTCGGGGCCACCGTTAGATATTGCTTCAGAGGATGAGATGAAATGGTAATTATGTAGCGTGTGAAATACCATGCCTGACCGGGATTCAAACCCAGGACCTCCAGATAAAAAGTGGAGACGCTACTACTCGCGCCATTTGAAGCCGGCATTTGAAGGGCTTAGTGATAAATTATATTGTTTCGTACATGAAACTATCTTTACTTAGGTTAATTATTACTAAGTGTAATAGTTATTTTTTACTATAAAATCTCTCTTGTAATCTTAAGGTGACAAGTCTGTGAATCATACTTTTAAAAGGAAACAGTAGATAGTTTATGTGATACTGAATACTTCGTGAGTGTTGAGAATGTAAGTGGGTTTATGATTGTTTTTTTTTCTGCATATTTGACGGTTGTTTTTTGTTTGTGATAAGATCATGAGAATTTATATTCAGTTGCAAAGTTTAATTTAACTTATACTTTTTTAATGTATGTTAATATCATCTTTTGTCGCTTCGGTATAATAGAATATATTGTCCACAACATATTTCTGCCACTGTAATATTTTGTGAGCACGATTGTTGTCAGATGTCGGGGAATATTGCAACGACAAAGTTCTGCAGCAGTCACCTTATTTATTTCTTTATTGTATCTTATTTATTTCATAATACCCGTTATTATTCTTTCAGAACATTGTTTAGTTATCGAGATAACAATTCAACACAGTTGAATTATGGGAAACGGATTTTATTGCATTATCTTCACAACAGAAAAACGCTCTGCTACAAATAGTTTCTTTTATTATTAGTTGCGTATTACATAAAATAATGACTATTCTTTTGCTCATCGAGAAGACACGCAAATAACAGTGAATCTCAGTTCAGATCTATCCGAAAAACGAATTTACCTCCCATACTATTTATTTATATTAGTCTTTAGTAGTATATTCAAATAGTTTGCTGTTACTAAACACAGTTCTTTATTTTGGTTAAGTTAAAATCTCGTAAAATTTTTATGTATTTTAATAGTTGTATTAATATTTTTTTAAATTATTCTTTTGTTATTAATTTCCAAGAAAGTTATTGTTAAAATATTAGATTTTTCTTATAAATTATATAAATATTTATTTGTAGGAAATAGGATACAGTCCAACTAGCATTGGAATGTTCTAGTGAATATTTACGCCACAAAAATGAGAAAAAATAGATTACCGACCGACCTGTAATACCTATTAATTACATAAACATTTTTGTGGAGATAGTATTTGACGTTGCTAACAAACATTCCTACACCATAAATAATTTGACTGCTTAAAAAATATTTATTACATAAGTAATATAATGCGATTTTTAAAAAGTCAGAAAATATTACAATTTTCATACATTTTAAAAATATTTTTTGTTATTATTCCCGTCATAACTTGACGCTATGCAGTATTATTGTCGTAAAAAAACCTTAAAAATCATTTTATTTAGTTTATTACATTCACCAATCTAACATCCCCTCCAGAAAAAGCAAAAACAAGAAATAAAATATTCAATAAAGCTTTCCCCAGTGCTTTTATACAGTTTATAATTTTGGACATATTTTGATAGCACTATACAAAAGGTATTATCTTCAACAAATTTTTTGAAAACATTTAAACCAAAGGAAGATAAATAAATAATATCAATTGTAGGAGGTGGGGGTTGATTTTATAAAAAAAAATTTGGATTTTTTATAAATACATTGTAAGTAACAAATTTGCTTTAATAAAATCCTCTCTAAAATGCCGCTGAAGAAAACTAAAATCGGGGTTTTCACGATATCCCCTACCCACTCAAAAAATTTTGGAAAAATTAAAATTATCAATACCCCACACGTAGAAGAAAACAACCAAATTTAAAAAAAATCGGTTCGATCAATCCTGAGATATAAGCCCAAAAAAATGCGATTCCCGTGGTATATACGTATGTTTTTTCGGTTTCGATGAACTAGTTGGACTCTAAATTTTCAAAAAAAATCCCGATGCCCTATTTTTGACATGCTCATCATCATACTTTCCTCTTTAATATAGGTAATTCTAGCTTCTCCGGTAAAAAAAATTAAAAATATCATGAAAAACAAAACAAAACTCTCCTACAGTTTAATTACTATTTAAAAAAATAATACAATTAATTTAAAAAACTTATTGAAGAAAATTTAGTAAATAAATATTCCGCCATATCTGAAGTTAAAATCTAAAATCACTCCTTTAAAAAGAATAAAGAATTTTTTTAATTTTTATTTTGGTATAATAAAATATTAATTAATGAATATTACAGTAAGAACTGTTATCACACTTTATATACCGTATAAAAAATACATTTTTAAAAATATAAATATTTGATTTGCGAAAGAAACCGTAATGATACTACTGAAAAATATTAAATAACTTTTAAAACTACTTCAAAGTTTATAAAAAATACTTGAAAGTTTAAATTGAAGTGTTTATACGGAATATTTTTATCTTCGCCGACTTTTTTTATTATATATATATATATATATATATATATATATACAAGATAAGTATGATATACGGTGTATAATAATATTAATAATAAAACTATGAGAGAATGATAAATGTTGCCCTACATTAATGAACAATGAACAACAATATTATTATTATAAAGATTTACCTGCGCAATTAAGACATTTAACGTTTTAATTAAGTAAAACCGTTTTTATATGATCATTAAAAATAACTGTTTCAGCTATGCATATGTATGTACATCGATATCATAACATGATAAAATGTAAAATACGTTTTAGATAAATTATAAATATTATAAGTTAAAAAATATATATATATAAATAACATATTCTAAGAAACCGCAGTTATTTGCCTAACATTACTTAAATGATTTCGTAACTTCATAGAACACTAGTCCGATTAAAATATTTGTTATGGGTGAAAAACATTAAAGAAAATGAGCTATTAACACCTAATATGCAGCACTACAGTACAATAAGTTAAATGATATCTCGAGGAAAAAGAGAAACATTTGTTCTCCCTATATAAAATTAATAATATACATTTAAAAAACCTGGCAAAGATTTTCTTAAAAGAGTTAGAACCAAAACATTTAATGTATTTTTTATTTCGAAGTCGGAAGGTTCTGAAGTTCAAATTCTAGTAAATGTTAGTCGCTTTTTATACGGATTTGAATAATAGATAGTCGAAGATAGTGGATACCGATGTATTTTTGTGGTTGGGCTTCAATTAACCAAACGTTTCAGGAAAGGTCGGTCTGAGACTGTACAAGAGTATTACTCATTTATATACTGTCGTATATCATCCAATTCTTATTGGGCCGTAAGGGGGTTGTGCTTACTGTTCATTAGTTGAACAGATAAAATTTATAATATTATAAATTATTAAAATGTGTACTAGACGTACACATTAGGAAAAAGTTTAAAAAAAATTATAGCTGGGGAATAGATTTCCCCAGGGGATTTCGAAGGGGAAAGAAAACTTTCTCTAAGAAATTCTTATATAGGTTAAGCTTAACAAATTATGTAAGTTTAAACAATAACAATCCTTTCAACAACGGCTAAAAACCGAATAAATTATTTCAAACACTTATTTGATTACGTAATAAATAAATGGATCCAGGTACAAAATCTTTTCCTTGTAATTCGAAAAAATGTTTTTTTATTTATTAAAGGTGGAGGACTCATAAAATGTTTTGATTGCGTAGTTTTAAATCCATTACAATATTACTGCACCACCACTGCATTAGGGAATTAAATTAGTAAAAAAAATAAATAACCTGCAGAGTTGTAATATGGTAAAATTTAATCAATTAGATTATTTATTTAGTTTGTAAGTTGTTTCAATTATTTGATCAAAACAACATTTTCTACTTAACATAATTATTTTTTATTTAATTCTTTTAGGCGATTAATTTTATTATGATTAAAAAGAATATGTTATTAGTCTAGTGGTAAACTCGTCATAAATCAGTTAATTCGAATTCGAGAGTTTTCAGTTCAAATCCTAATAAAGGATTATACTAAGTCAAATACTAAATCGTGGACACCGGTGTTCTTTGTTGGTTGGGTTTCAATTAACCACACAACTCAGGAATGGTTGACCTTTCTTTCTTTTTTTTCTGTTTAGCCTCCGGAACCACCGTAAGTTATTATATTTTAGAGGATGAATGAGGATGATATGAATAATGTAAATCAAGTGTAGTCTTGTACACAGATGTGTGGTTAATTGAAACCCAACCACCAAAGAGCACCGGTATCCACGATTTAGTATTCAAATCTGTGTAAAAGTAACTGCCTGTACTAGGATTTGTACCTCAGAACTCTCGACTTCGAAATCAGCTGATTTGCGACGACGAGTTCACCATTAGACCAACCCGGTGGGTTAGGAATAGTCTCAAGACAACACTTCATTTACATTCATACATATCATCCTCTGATGTGATACTTTACGATGGTTCCGGAAGCTAAACAGGAAAAATAAAAAAGATAAATCGCTAATGACTAATTGTTGATATGACTATAAAAAAACCTGAATAAGTTGTTTTTGAAATTTAATTATTTTTATTATATTACGACATGAATAAATGCACAATAAATACAAGAATTATTGAGTAGTGATAGCTGAGGGGGGGGGGGGAGATAATCAAGCTGCATATCAATATGACTAACTGGAAATACTACAGGTATATACTCGTACTAACTATATAACTAGTTTATAATCTTGTATTTTCTCTCAAAAATTACATGACTTTCCCTGCTACTAATAATACAAATTAAAAGAGTTAGAGCCAAAAAACAGAATATATATTGTTTAACAGTGGGGAACAAATTTTTTCCTAAAAATATTCATCTATAGATTAAGCTAAACAGATTTGCTTTCTCTAAATCTAACTCCCCTTCAATAAAGAATAATTCACCCCCTTAACAAATTTAAAAAAAATAATAATTTGATCCATGCCACACGTATAGATGAAAAATTTGAAGAAAATCTGTTTAGTATAAACGGAAATATAAGGTCAAAAGCAGTGAGACAAATATACATACGACGCTCATAATACATTTTTTTTTTTTTTTTTTTGGTCAAGATGAACTAGTTAGACCTTAAAAGTAAAGATTTGCAATATTCCAACTGTATTCGCCGGAAAAGCAAAACTAACGATATTGTATAGAAATAATTAAACTTTATCTATAGAATAATAATAATAAAACCGGGTGCAGGCGGCTTTGCAACCACAGAGGAAGGACATGCAAAATTAAGATTTCTGTGCGCAAGACAAAGTGTACATCTTAAAGGTACAGACAAATTATCGTACAGTCGTAACCCCCATATTAAGTATAAAGGTTGTGTTATCAGACGAGTTATAGTTCGTAAATACCTAGGTGTTTTGTTTGATTAGAAGTTCCTGTTTATCAACCACATTAGGCAAGTAGCGGCGGACGCCGTCTCTGTCAGGGCGTCATTTGTACATGGTGTACCGAGGTGTCTTCGAAAGTATGTACATGGTGTACCGAGGTGTCTTCGACAATTTTTGACAATTTTTATGCTTATTTTAAGCATTTTTCATTCATGTTTGCATGAATATTTCAACCTGTAAGTCATTAAATTGTTACATAACCATATAATTATTTATTTAAAAAATTTTCGATTAATTTAAGTAAAGGTAATCAACGTTTTTAAATCCCATTAAAAAACAATATATTTGCCTTCACTTAATAGTCCATAAAAATAAATAATCTAGCAATAGCGATTCCATAGAAACATAATGTAGAAATTGATAGAAACAATACAATTTGTATCTATTAACAAAAAACAATTTGAAACAAAAATAACATCGCTAGTTTTGGAGATAGTAACTGTAAATTATCATTCAGCAGCTCGTAAAAAAAGTACATGGAAATATTTCAACTTTCGGACATCCCCGCTGTTATCAAGGAGGTGGTTGACGTGATTTTCTAGACACTGTTGGTATTTAAAATTGTAGTCTCACAATCTCACGGATATTCGTGAATCTTGATTCACAATTCCGTGTGAACCATGATGTTTCCTCAATTATCTTTGTTATCTTGTTTTGGAAGCGTTGTATGTTATCTACGGTACTATTTCTTGTTCTCCCCTACAACTCCACAGTCTTTTCCAAGGCCAGATTGGTCGTAGAATGGGCATTGTAAATTAGAACTTTATTGGACAACGTGAGATAATGAGATTGGACGTGTGAAATAACGATCAAAGGAAAAAATATAAAGTTATTATAATTTGCAAAAAAATTATTTTAATGAAAACTAAAGAACAAAAGAATTTTAATACTTTATTTAATATTTTTTTGTCTCATCAACAATTAAATTCATTAGCAACTGGAATTGTAATTATAAATGAACCGGTACGTGCAAATATAAGTGTACCGGTAAACGTGTAATCTTGAACAGACTCAGGTCGACCACTCCTGAGACGTGTGGTTAATTGAACCCCAACCACTAAAGAAAACCGGTATTCAAATCCGAATAAACGCAGCTACGTTTACTTAGATTTGAACCTAAGAAGCCTAGACTTCGAAATCAGCTAATTTACAATGAGTTATCACTAGACCAACCCTAGGGTTGGGTTAAAAAAGAAGCTTTTTAATTTTTTAACCATTTTTAATAATATAATAGTATTACTGGGTTTTATTAAACCCCAGTAATCTGAAATTTATTTTAAATTACCACTTAATACAAAGAAAAGGTCATGCTGAATGCTTATTAAAAATCTTAAATCTGGTTCAGACCGAAGTGGTCATGCCTGGGATATGGCCGGCCACGTGAGGATGGACTGCACACAGGAACCTCGCTGTCTGTCACGTAGATCGCACGGACGTGCACCTGGAAGTCGAGGATGTAAGGTGGCCTCACCTGCGCCAGCACCATGAATATGTACACATTTGCGCTGCGGTATCTGCAAGGGACATCCTCAAACGGGAGGGGTGTGGGAAGCTCCGGCGTCTCATCTTCGATGATCGGGTGGGTGGGGACTCTCTTGCAGTGCCGTTGGGGGGAAGTAAGATCGTAGTCCCGGCAGGAGATCCAAAGGGATCCCTAGCCGTTAGAGGCGAGGCGTTAAGACCGGAGTCCCGGTGAGGGGAACCCTTTGGGATTCCGTCATTTAGGCATGGTAAGCAAGGAAGACCGAGTCCCGGACGCCTGGCCGGGGCCTTGTGACCTTCCGAGGTAGTTTGAGGCGATGGCACCCCTTGGAGCTGAGCTTATGCTTGGTCGCGAATCCAAATCCAATGGGCGGGGAAATCGACGCAGAAAAAAAAAATCTTAAATAGAAAGTCCTTAAAAATCGATTTAACAAAAATTATTAATCTATTTATTCTAGAATTACGTGAACATTAATTGTAGATAAGATGAGATTATTTTATTATAAAAATAGAATCCAGATTCTTAATGTTTGAATTGTAAAAAACATCTTTCCGGTTTAACCAGAATGATTTTGCAATGAAAAAGCTGTACAAGTAAATTAATTGCATAACTTACCTGGCCTAGCCAGGAAATTAATGCAATGCTTAGCCAGCTTTTTTTGTTTAATTAGTATAATTATTACTTAAAAATTCTTGAACAATTCAGATACTTTTACGATATACCGCAATAACGTTTTTAGTTTTGTTAAAGTGGCATCACTTACTTTCCATTAATTTAAATCTTGAATGAAATAAACCATTTTGATACTTATTTTATAGAAATCGACACAGCACACTCTGAAGAGACAGATAAACATTTATTTTTAATATTTACAAAAGATTGTTAACTACGTTGTATCACTGTGCAAAAAAAGTGAAGACTTAATTTAAAATTTATTTTATTATTTGAACTAAATAACATCCTTAAACATGCCTGACTATTTCTGTTATCGTATAAATAAACTACTAATGTATGTCAAA
Organism: Lycorma delicatula; assembly: GCF_047948215.1. Taxonomy (NCBI): domain Eukaryota; kingdom Metazoa; phylum Arthropoda; class Insecta; order Hemiptera; family Fulgoridae; genus Lycorma; species Lycorma delicatula. The sequence goes on from NC_134462.1 coordinate 19,338,979, forward strand.
ATATTATGTTTGATTTCCTTATTTCCTTCTTTACTTTATCATTACTTCAAACTAGACCAATGAAAAAAACTTGCGTATAAATAATATTGTCTTTACTATTTCCTTAATAAGAGAAAATTCTATAAATACCTCCCCTCCGTTATTTTCCTCTACAAAAGACATTTCCTCCGATAAATATCAATACTGTTGGACGAAATAATCGGCCTTTCATCCGGAGGTCACGGGTTCGAATCCCGGTCAAGCATGGCATTTTTTATACGTTACAAAATTAAATTTCCATAACCCACGCACAAACTTTAAGCTTACGAGTCGATAACATCAAGCAAAAAAAAATACTTAAATACTTAAATGTCAAGCAAAAATATTTAAATATTTTTCTAAAAATATTCATATATAGCTTAAGTAAAGTTCTCTAAATCTAACAAACCATTCAATACAGGCTGAATAAGAAAAATAAAATTTTCAAAAAAACCTTTTCTGAATTTTAGGTCTACAATTTGAAATAATTACAGACTTTTTTTGATAGCTGAAAGTATTAAATTAAAAAATGTTTTGTGAAATAATTAAACCGAAGGGAGATACAGCAAAAGAATAAAAAACATATTTCAATCTTTTAAGAGAGGAAGTTGATTTTTTTGAAAAAAGTTTTTGGATAATTTATATACCGTATATATGAATTGTAGGGACAAATTTACATAAAGTTTTCTCTAAGATACCTCAAGAAAATCGAAATCGTTTTTTTCGTGAATCCCCCACTCCCTTTACGAATTTTAAAATAAAAAATATAGTTATCAATGTCTTGTATATAAAAATATTTGAACCAAATTTTAACAAAATCGTTTCGGTCAATCTTTAGATATAAGGCCAAAAGGCAGTACGAAACATATACGCACATACGTTTTTTTGGTATAGATGAGAATGATGATTTTGGTATAAAAATTAAATTAAACCTTAAAATGTAATGATCACCATATTATATCTATCCTACCTTTATACGCCAGGAAATAAAAATAAAAAAAATTACCAAAATTATACTTATTTTAATCTTTATTTACATTTGGACTCTACAAAGTCTGAGACCAAATTAACAGAAAACAACTTATCAACCTACTATTTTGATACCGACCTCAAAAATTTGAAATTTAAAGAACTGTAAGAAATTTCTTTACGTTTTCATCGAACGAACTATTGAAGAATTTATGTGTACGTGTGTAAACACTTTTTGTCTAGGATTTTGATTTTGATTTCGGATTAGGACTAAACATCGTTAAAGGATTACAAAAATTCACGATCGACCGCCGGGTTCACTTTAAAATGACCGTAAAAATGAAAATTTAACAATAATAATTACGCAATGTAAGCTATCTGGTGGTTCAAAGGCACATTATTGTAAGATTTACCAAAATATATAAATATCAATTTTTTAAATCATGTGCAAGACCCAAAAATGACGGAAAAACTAACTTTTAATAACTGAAAAAAATATGCCTTAAAACAGCCAAAACACGAGACAATAAATTAATATTAAGTTATCGTAAATAGAAGATAGAGAAAATAACTTTGATAAAATGAATTAATAATTTGAGAAATAAATTAATAATTGAGAGAATAGTAAGTAAATAATAAGAAAGTTCATTCGTGAAAGTCTTAGACTTTTCAGCAACTGGTTTAATTTTGTTTTTATTAAAACTCCGTAACTCTCCCGTATGAAAATAAACCAGTTTGAAATAAATGCGAAGTTAATACACCAATCTACTTTTTGAGTGACAAATTTTTCGGGAAAGGAAAAATATATATTATTTTTTACCCGACATTTTTCAACTCATTAATATTAAATTATTATGAGAAAGTTCCTTGAATATCAGAATGGCATAAATCTTTTTTCTTCATTAGTTTATAACATGAACGCTATGCAACGCTGATGACAAAAAACTTTCAAATTGTCTAAATAGATGATGTAATTTTCTCTTTACGCGACCAACAATGAAACGTCTTCAAATAAAAATAAATAAACAAAACAGGTGGTATTTTGTCATTAATAAGGTTTGGGCATAATAAAATAATAATAATAAAACGTTAGGGTCAAATTAAAAACTCTTCTTAAAAGTCTATGTGTACATTAATGTAATTAATTAAATTCATTATGTAATTATAAGTGTTTTTTTACACACACACACACACACACAAATAATTGAAAAATAAATATTTAAGCTGAAATAACTGTAAACGAGTAGCTAAAATAAATAGCCAACTGAAAATAAAAATGTGGTAAATGGTTGTATAGATAATATTTTTATCTAAGAGGAAGCCACTATCTTATCAAAGAAAAGGTTTTTTTTTAGATAAGAAATATATTATATATATATATATATATGTACTACCTACCATTTAATAACACAATATAATTGTGTTTTACAGCATCTTATGGCAGTTTCAAAATTCTGAAAACATATTTCTACCGAGGTAATAAAAGAGGCGATTAAATAAAGTAAAAAAAAAAATTTTAAAAACATTACTTCTACTTATCCAGGCTAATTAATTTTAAATTATTATTTTACGGGGAAATCCGTATATTTTTTCCAAAACAATATATGTTGTATTTACAAAAACTGATGAATTTAGAATTAACACTTTAGAAATCAAAGAAATTCATCTGAATTGTTACTGTATACGTTAAGAGTATAAAATAAATCAAGCAACAGATTCCGTTTAAAACAAATAAAAAATATAACAAACGTTGTAAATCGTTAAGCATAATATTTTTTTTAAATCGTTTGCCATTCGACGTCCGGTTTGAAGCTTTTCATTCCTTTCTGTTCTCGGCTAATCTTTTAGACTCACTGTATTTACTAAACACTACATACAAAACTACTTATAATATATATATATATATTTATACTAGCTGGTCGGACGAGCGAAGCGAGCTCTGACCATCTAGCCAGGGAGCTCCACAGGGCAGCAGAGCTCGCTTCGCTCGCCATTCCTGTCTAGCCAGAACCCTCGCAATGTTTGTTACCCTCGTGGTGGTAAGAATAAAACTGATAAATAACAACTAAAGTATTCAGGCTTTTTATAAACCTGAAAAGGAAGCTAAGTAACAAAGAAATAAAAGTAGTAGCTACTGTAACTGAAGTACTCAGACCTTTGAAGAGGAAAACTTCAACTTATTTGTTGCCAAGGTGATAGAGATTTTTTAATGAATACCTTTAACTGACAACTTAACGTCCAATGGGACTAGAACATCGGTCTATATAACACCCTGGTATAAATTGTGAATCCTGAAAATTTGAAATATGTCGGTTAGTTCTTGCGTGCAGACCATGCAAATAGAAAAATCTTCGGCTTTATATACATATGAAAGAATAAAAGAGGAGGAAATTAATAATACTTAGATTCTTAGATACTTAGATTAAGAAAACGCAAGTTGAAGAGGCTATCGTGAAGCGAGAAAAGACAAGATAGCGTTAAGTTACTGCAAAAGGTCATCGGAGATTAGATCATTTCTTAAAGGCTTATGGGACGTCGTTTATATACATATGAAAGAATAAAAGAGGAGGAAATTAATAATACTTAGATTCACTAAGACAACGCAAGTTGAAGAGGCTATCGTGAAGCGAGAAAAGACAAGATAGCGTTAAGTTACTGCAAAAGGTCATCGGAGATTAGATCATTTCTTAAAGGCTTATGGGACATCGTTCTCCGGACTTAAGCTCACCGGAGTTTTACTTCTGGGATTAATTAAAAAAGTAATCTTGGTCAAGTAAATTCTTTGCAGTCTCCAGGAACTTCGAACCGTTACTTGTGATTTCACTAAGAATATACCACATGAACTAATGAGTCTTTGAGAACAAGAAGAAATGCATGCAGATATATCTAGACGTTCATAGAAATCATTTCCAACAACTACTTTAAGGTTAATCGATGTTACACTTTGCTGATAGGTATATAATACTTTTCAAACACGCTGTATATTACTAAAGTATACATTCACAAATGCATGCGAAAGTGCCGTGTAATTCGGTCTAAGTTTATGCAATACGTATTATTGTGCAAAGGATGTGAATAATTTTCATTTCCTGATGATGCTGATACTTTAATATGGCGAAATTGTTGGTGAAAATATTCCTATGGGAAATGTACTCGTATGCTAAGACGAAAATAAAAATCATATATATATATATATATATATATATATATATATATATATATATATTATACAAAAAGATTCACATGAATACGGATCTATATTGGCTTAATTTTCCTTCTTAAGAACGGATAGAGAAATTTTAATCACATTTATTGTACCTACATTTAACATAATTTTGACGAAATAAATATGTTTGAAAATTATACTTTAAAAAATTTCAAAATGGCGGCCATTAACCCGATAAATATTAGTTTTATCGAATGTTTTAAATAAAATATTAAGCTTTTTTTTTGAAAAAAAATGATACCTCAATTCTTTAAATCTGTTTATAAACAGCCGAGATATGACGAATTGTTAAAGTGATCACACAAATTATGCAATCAGACACTACTTTCAATTTCTTCACAAACTGAATTAAATTAGTCCTATTATTTATTAGTTTATAATTAATTATGTTGTTCACAATAAAAAGGTTTAACATTTTTTTTTTTTTTTTTAACCACCGGGACCACCGTTAAGTATTACTTTAGAGGATGAGGTGAATGACAAGCAGCGTGTAAAAATGTCCTGCCTGACCGCGATTCGAACCCGGGACCTCATAACATTTTATCTAATAAAACATAAATCAAAGATAAAACATATTTAACGTTATTCAAATAATGTATACCAAATTTCATTAAAGTATCTCAATAAGTTTTAAGATATAAATGATTTAAAAAAAAAAGCGTAGAGAAAAAATGAAGCGTATTAGGGCATTTGTTCTCATGAACGTTTTTGTGTATTTTGATCTTTTAAATCAGCTCCTTTAAGTTTAACACATCCAGGAACATTCTATACATCATTACTTTACTACAATAACTACAAATAAAATGTACTTCTCTTTATTACAAAGTTTTGTTGCAGAAATCTTCATGTGATTTATGTGGAACGACCAGAGGGACTTTTTCTGACAAAATTAAAAATAACTTTTGTGCAATTCTGCATAAGAAGACAAAATTTTCGTTTCCGACGCCCTTACCATTTCGCTATCAGAATGCACTGATTTTCAGAGTATAACCGAAATACATACGTTCGATTAACTAGTAGACCGTATACAGAAAAAGCATCAAGTTTCAACTAGCTCTGCTGAGTCAAAATAACCTCAAATTGAGGTTATATTGTGTAGTGTTAACTTTAAATTGAGCGTAGCTGAAGAACATCTCATCCAAAATTTTCGTGCTTGAAGTGAATTGTAAAGTAGTGTGTCTCTTTTGGAGATTTTCATAAAATTTCATACACAGGCTTATACAGAGTGAACAACACAAAACCCATAATGAAACCGTTAACCAACACTATTTATGAAAGACTCCCACACAACTAGCGCGACTAGTGGATGTATATGTTACTACTGATTGTTGCTGCCATTTGTCAGGTGGTGCTATTAGTGCAGTATTGTGAGTGCAATTGTGTTTGTGTAAAATGCCTTATTCAATCCAGGAGACGATAGCTCCTAGCGTTTTTTAGGCCTATATTCGTTCTGGATGGTTTGAAGAATCACATCAAGTATTCGTAGAAAAATTTCCGAATGCCTGTATACCAGCGAAAAGTAGCACACACGATTTAGTTAAAAACAGGTTAAATAGGCAACCTTCCATTAGGACTCCATAGGCCATTACCGATATTGAAGGGAGAATTACTGCCACTTTAAAAAAATCACTACGCAAATTATCCCAACGATCTGGTATTAAATATATATCTTGTCGTAAAGTTAAACATGAATTAAAATTGGAAACATACCGTGTTACAACTGTGCAACAACTGAAGGAGACAGACAAACCGAAACGATCTGATTATTGGAACTGGTTTCTCGAAAACGTTGTTGGTGGACAGATGTCGTATTTCATGTCAGACGAGTTTCATTTACCTGTTTCATTAATTTGCAGAACACCAGGTATTGGATGACGAGAAATCCTCACGAGATATTCGAGCGTCCATATTACGATGAGAAAATTGGTGTTTGGTGTGCCGTTTCGGCAATCGTATAATGGGATCAATATTTTTTGACCGGACTGTCAGTACACAAGTTCACCTCGCAAATTTTTGAAGAAATCTATGCACAATTAACTGTTAATGAAAAAGAATAGAACTGAAGAGCTTCTTCAAACACGACAGAACAACGCGTCACACATCAAACATTTCACTGAATCGCATTCATGCAGCTTTCGTCAGCAGAGTACGGTGGCCTCCACGTTGCCCAGATTTGTATATTTGCGATTTTTTTTAGTTTATGGATCTAATCCCCAATATTGAATAAGGTGAACATTCACGTAAAATCAACACAATCGACAACGTTTTGCGTCATACGACTTTCAATATGAATAATCAAGCACAAAAGTGCATCGATACCCAGGATGGTTATTTTGAACATCTTTTGTAACGATAAGATAAATAAATGCAACATTTAAATTAGTTTTATGTTTCTCTTATTTAATTTATTCGTATCATCCATAAACTTTTATTCTAACATAACCTACCGATTTTGCAGCTGTTACGTTATGGGTTCGGTTTTATGTTGCTCACCGTGTGTTTATGTATAAGAAAATCAGATATTAAACGAGTGGTAATTTTGTACTCCTCATACCTCAAAACGTAAAGGAAATTCAATTTCACCTCCAATCCCACCGTGTGACCGAAAGTGATACCACACTCTTCGAAAAATAGAATGTTAATATAGAAGAATTTTATAATTTTTACTTAACATAGAAAATACTTACGGTCGATTTAACGCCTTCTCTTTTAAAATCAGATAAAAATTGATTTTTAACTTACCATCAATCATACCTAAATACAATTAGTATTTGTTTTTATTTATTTTAATCCACAGACTTTTCGTACAATTTTAAATATTTGTAAGATTTAAGATTTTGTTCTGCCATATGAAAAAATCTTTACCTTGCAAATAATCGATGTTATAAAAAACTCCCAAAAATAAATTCGTTAATGTTTAAACAGTATTTTTGTCATCATGCAGTATTTCAATTTCTCTACATTTCAAAAGACAATGTACAAAACGGTAGATAATAGTGCCATAAATTTTCAATTTTATTAATGCAGATTTATAAAATTCTCATCTCAAAACAGAGTTGTAGCTTTTCAGTCTTCCATCCGAAAGGTAACGGGTTCTCAGTCAGTAATGTAATTTATTCAGGCTTAAAGATTGTGGTGAATTAATTATCAGAAAAAAACATTGTATTAAATTTATATTAATAAAATTAATTCTTACGGTCAAATCAAATCTAATTATTAATTAAGCAAGATTGGTATTATTTGAAACTATATTTACCTTGAAAAACGCAAGTTCTACTTAATTTAGTTTCATAAATCTTGTAATTTTCTAAATAAAATAAAAATCATCAATATCACAGAAACTGAGAAATAAATAATTACTTGCATAACATCATAAACAATGAAATAAAAATACACTTCATTATAAAACGAATTAAAATATCAGCCATTAAAATTAAAATAAATTAAGGAAATATGTATATATATAGCTTTTTATAATAAAAACTTCAAGGTTGAGAAAAATATAAGCATAAGAACAATTCTACGGTACGATGAATAATGAAAAAATTGTCATTATCTCTGGAATAACAAATAAAATTACTTCAATTTAAAAAGAAGACAAATATTATAAATGAAAAAAAAATACTAATTTGAATTAACCTAATACAAAAATCATATAAAATATGATATTTAAATTTAATTTAATATTTAACAAATAGTTACAGATTATTTGAAAGCAAACAGAATTACTTAAATAAATAAAAAAAATATTTTAAAATAATATCGTTTAGTCTAAAACAAATAAGCAAAAATTTTAAATAGATAATACATTCAAGATACAAATCAATTAATATTTGTATTTTATTTTTGAGTAAAATATATATATATATATATACTAGGTGCGACAATAAAGTAATGAGACTGATGTGAAAAAAAATGTTGCTTACCGTTTTAGTCATGTTTAGTGTTGTCTCCTTCAGAGTAGTTCCCCTCTGATTGCACACACTTATTCCAGCGCTTCTACCATTGATGGTAACATTTCTGGAACTCATCTTCTGTAATATCCTCCAAGACCCTCGTCACAGCTTTTTAAAAATCTTGTTTTGTTTGAAAATGATGTCCACTTGACCGTCATTTTGACTCTTGGAAATAGAAAAAAGTCGCACGGAGCGATATCTGGTGAATAAGGTGGCTGTAGTAGTACTGAAATTTGTTTTGAGGTTAAAAATTGCTGTACTGACAGAGCGGTATGGGATGGCGCATTATCGTGATGCAGAATCCAATTATCAGCAACGTTGGCACGGACACGAAGAACTCGTTTACGAAGTCTTTCTAAAATTTCTTTGTAGAAATATTGGTTAACTGTTCGTGCAGCAGGCGCCCACTCTTTATGAACAATTCCCTTGGAATCGAAGAAGCACACAAGCATGCCTTTCACTTTTGACTTTGACATGCGAGCTTTTTTTTGTCTGGGTGATCCCTTTGAGCACCATTGCGAACTTTGACGTTTTGTCTCCGGATCGTATTGAAAAAACCAACCTTCATCACCAGTGATAACACGGCTCAACAAATCTGGATTGATTTTCGTTTGCTCTAACAGATCGGCTGCCACATTTTTCCGTGTTTCTTGGAGTTGTGTGAGATTTTTGGGGACCATTTTTGCACAAATCTTTCTCGTACCAAGATCTTCAGTTAATATTAGACAAACCGTTTCTCGATTGATGTTGAGTTCTTCTGCAATATTTTCACGGATAATCTTCTATCAGATCGTACGATTTCACGCACCCTGGACAAGTTGACATCTGTCCGTGAGGTTGATGGTCGTCCACTGCGGTCTTCAACTTCAACATTCGTTCTGCCTTTACTAAAAATTTTATGCCACCGAAAAACTTGAGCTCTTGACATAACCTCCTCTCCAAAAGCCTTCTGAAGCTTACCATAAGTTTTCGTCGCGTTTTCACCCGATTTAACGCAAAAACAAATGGCATACCGTTGCAAAATATTTTGCGGTTTCATTTCCGTGACGAGAGACACAAACACGTGTTCACTTATTACAGCAAAATTCACGACTGAGCAGTTTCATCAATGTGCCGCTTGGACTAGAAGTAGCTTATAGACCAAGGTCAAAGATGGTGTGCCTACGCAAGCTGCAGGGTTGCCACATCTTGCAAAGAAAAATCAGTCTCATTCTCATTACTTTATTGTCACACCTCGTATATATATATATATATATATACTACTCTTCAATGAAAAATTTACAATTAAACCAATTAATCAAAGAATTTATTTATATTTACAAGACTACCCAAACAGGAGTGTAATGTATTTAGGGTGTATGTATGTATTTATGTATTGTTTTGAACTGATTTAGATTTACGACATCGTGTTGGAATCCTTACATTACCGAGAGTGTCATAGGCCATGTAAATACGAGCTCTGTTTAGAAAATAGCCGAACTTATTTTTTTTATGTTTATTATTCATTTTACAGATTATTGGTCCTTGTCTCCTTCAAAGTAATCTCCCCTCTCCTATTCATACACTTTTCCCAGTGATATTTCCACTTGGCGAAGCAGTTCTGAATAGCTTCATTTGGTCCTTCAAAAGGTCCGCGACTAATTTGAAAATGTCTTCAAAAGTCTCAAAACAGCGTCCTTTCGTCACTGATTTTGGTTTCGAAAATAAGAAAAAATTGCAAGGAGCCAGGTCTGGCGAGTAGGGAGGCTGAGGGAGTACAGTCATCTAATTTTTGGCACAAAACTGACAAAACTGAGTGTGCGGGCGTATTGTCGTGGTGAAGAAATCATGAGTTTTCACTACAACTATGGTCTCTTTTTGTGGATTTTTTCACGTAACCGATGTAAAACGCTTTTGACAGTACTCACAGTTCAGTGTTTCACCTTGAGGCAAGAATTCAAAATGCACAATTCCATTGTCAAAATGCACAATCGAATAAAGGTCAGACAGCATCACTTTGACTGTGCATCAAGTTGACAACAAACGTCTACTTTATATTCTTTCTGCTCTTCGGTATTCAAACGAGGAACAAACTGTTATAACACGATGCATGTTTAATTTTTCATTCAAAATGTCATATGGCATCATACAATTGAAATGCTAACCTCTTCTGCAAGTGTTCTGACAGTCAAACGGTGGTTTGAACGAGTCAGATAGTTGATTTTCTGAAAGTGGATGTCATCAGTTGAACCCTTATATATATCCTATAAATATATGTAGTAGTGGAGATTGGCGGTTGAAGCACAAATTTTAATGAATTGATTAATCAACCGTCAACTGTGAAGCCTCTTATCACTGTGTGAGCTGGGTTTGAACCGAATGATTCGAATGAATCATTCATTTTTTACAAAAGTAACAGAATTAAATCTACGTTACTGTAAGTGTCATAGGCTATATATATATATATATATATATATAGGATATAAGGAAAAAGATTCATTCAAACCTATGTTCGAAAACGCTTTTTTATAGAGTAGCGGCTAGTGAAAACTTGTGTGGATTTCAGTTCCCCGGTGAAATTTCAGTATATTAAGGGTAAACTTAATGGTTTCTTTTGTTTTTTGACCTGAAAAATTGAATAAAACAGGTTCCAGACCTATACTTCCTGTAGTTTTCATGATAAAAATTTCTGTGATGAAAAACACGTTTTTAGGTTTGAAGAACAATAACTTTATTAAATGACTAAAAGATGCGTAAATGTTATTATCAAAACGTGTAGAAAATTTTATTCTAAGAAAACTGATCAAAGTCTATGAAAATCAAACAAAAATATCAACTTTTATTAATGAGAAAACTTTAAAAAAATCTTATTAATTTGTAAAAATTAAAAACAGCTGTTTTTAGTGTAATAAATTTAGACCTTTGAAAAATTAAAATATTTTTAATTTACTTTAAAAAAAATACTCTCTGTGGTTTATTAACAATTTATTACACGACTGCCCAAAAAGGAATATTATGTACGTACGAGTATGTGTGTATGTTTGTTCCACTGTAGAAGCTTAACGACTGAACTGATTTAGGTTATGAACCCGCGTTGGAATTCTTAAATTACCGGGAGTATCATAGGCTATATATATATATATATATGAACACAACTTAAAGTTTGATAAAACATTAACAAAATGAACATTAGAGAACTTCACAAAATTTAACCTTTTCCCTTTTACGCTTTCTCTTTTCCCCCTTTCCTTTTCCCCGGTTCCTTTTTACCATATTACCTTTCCCCCGTTTTCCCCTTTCTCTTTCCTTCCCCAATTTTTCTTTCCACTTTACATTTGCATTTTCTTTTCCCCGTTTTCCCCGTTTTCCCCTTCTTCCCTTTTATCTTTTTCGATATTTCCCTTTCACCCTTTTTCCCCGCGTGTAAATCGGTCCAATAGTTGTTTAGTCTATAGCGGGTACACAAATAGAAAACATTGAAATGGAATCGTAAAATATTTACTCGTAGTATAGCGTGTGTTACTTTTACGTCCAACAGACAGCGCTGTTTTTTTTTGGTTTTTTTTTAAACATGTTTTTACCTGTCACAGGTGTGACCATCTTAGGTATATAAATAGCTGGTATAACAAGCGCCTATTCAAATGCAACGTTGTGTCAAAATGTCAAAACAATCCGTAAAGAACTTTCGGAGATTTTAGATTTTTAACAAACCAACATTTACATTTTTATTTATATAGATATAATTATATTCGGAAATTACATTTTAAGTGAATGGTAATATATTTTTGTAATCCTCATACCTCAAAACGTAAAGAAAATTCAATTTCACCCGCCAATCCTACCAATCGACTGAAAGTAATACCAGTACCGTACTTTACTTCGAAGTCGATAAAAAGCTTAATCGTAATGGTTATTTGTTACAATAAACATTTTTTAATGTTAAATGCACATTTACTTAGAAAAAAGATGACTTTTTTCTAAGTAAAATAAAAGCCTATATATAATCAACCGGTAAATTAAAATTAGATTTAATTAAATATGATGCTTTATATGTTAATCACAATAAGTATTAATATTTCATATTAACTACTGTATTTTGTTTGTTTTTATTTTTATTAAAATAAAATAGAGGACAACGGTCTTTGCAACAACAAAAACTTGCAATCGTAATTATAATCTTCAAGAAAATATTTCATCTTTAATCATACATATATAGGTAGGCGTATATTTCAATATACAGTTGACCAACAACTATTTATTACACTAAAAAATTATGTAAGAAAAGCTTAATGTCAGGATTTTCTCTCTCATTCTTCTTTGTATGTGCATATGAAACTGCAACAGATGTTGCATGTATTGTGTAACAGGTAATAAATAGACTACATTTAAAGCATGATTATTTTTTCAAGTTAGAAATATATTGCCAATCACTTGTTCATACATTTTAATATATCACAATGTACTAATTATATTATTTTCTTTCACAATATTGTTCTCAATTTATTATTTTTATTTGTTACACAATTTATTAATACATTACATTGTAATTGCAAAAAAAAAAATCAAGCTGTAATTCAGATATTTTCTTTAATTAAACTTTTTTAAATACGTTAACATAAATACGTCAAAAAAACCATCTTACACCACTTTTAAAAGGTTTTAAAACCTTTTAGAATCACGAAATAATTTTAAAATAAAATTTGCTCCGCTCTTACATGCATAAAAACTAAAAAATAAAACAAAAATTTGGCCGTGAAATTCTTTTACCATTTAATGAGGTTTCAATATGAAGAAATCAAATTTATCATATCCCTTTTAATCAACAGAAGTCATTTTTTTATACAAGTTTTTTTCTCCAACCAGTTTTCCAGCTACTGCCGCGCGTGCGCATATGTGTGTATGTATGGGTTTGTGTGTGTGCACGCGCGTGCATTTAATCTTATGCAAAAATAAATACCACTAATAGAAAACTAAGACAATTTTGCATGAAAAAGCTTCCGAGCACTTTTTACTACAAGCAAAATTAATGAATTATGGATAAATTATTAATTTATATTCATTTGGTCTTAATGTATACGAAAAGCTACCCCAGTTTCCAAGCTAGATACCATGGCGTGATTTTGGTGCCTACTGTAAAATTTGCTAGCGCCCTTACGTTTGCTCGTAGAATCAGATTTGGACAATACATGACTTAATTAAATTTACACATTTTTTTAAAATGAAAAGTACATAAATTTTTATTTCATTAAAAACTGTAGGAGAATGTTAAACTGCTAAAGGAGAATGTTAAAAATCAGACGAGTGGATAAAGTGACAAATGAAAAGGTATTGCGGCAAATAGATGAAGAAAGAAGCATTTGGAAAAATATAGTTAAAAGAAGAGACAGACTTATAGGCCACATACTAAGGCATCCTGGAATAGTCGCTTTAATATTGGAAGGACAGGTAGAAGGAAAAAATTGTGTAGGCAGGCCACGTTTGGAATATGTAAAACAAATTGTTAGGGATGTAGGATGTAGAGGGTATACTGAAATGAAACGACTAGCACTAGATAGGGAATCTTGGAGAGCTGCATCAAACCAGTCAAATGACTGAAGACAAAAAAAAAATAAAAACTGTTATTTTTTCCTAATTTTTTTTTTTTTTTTTTGTTATTGAATTATAATTCATCGTAATTTTTTTTATAATGAGAGGTTAATAATTATTAATAAATCAATATATTTAAGTTAAAAAAAGGAGATAAAGTACGATTCGAACCGATGTGCCGTTCCCTAAGATTTTGTTCCCCTAAGAACATTGGAATCAATGAAAATAAGTACCACTTACGATATATCGTTGAAAATCTTTCAATGAGGGCTTGTTACTGTGAAGAAAAAGTCCAAGATCCAATTTCTTTTTTTGGATTTTGGGCTTTAAGAGACTTTTGGTTCAGTCGATTACAATCAAAAGCAAAGGTGCACGATTAGATGTTACAACAGTCCTAAATCCAAAATTTCAACATCCTACGGTTAATCGTTTTTGAGTTATGCGAGATACATACGTACATACATACATACATGTACAGACGTCACGCCGAAATTATTCAAAATGGATTCGGTGATGATCAAAATGATATTTCTGTTGAAATCTGGATACCGAAATTTTTCGCGATCATAATCCTTCCCTTTACTTCGTACAAGAAGTAAAAACTACCGGAAGGTTTTTTATACGAAATTTTCTTAGCTATCTATTGGTGCTTTTTATTTTTACATGCAGTTAAAAATCAAGCCGCTATTGGTGAAAAACTATAAGTTTTTCCTTAATTTAACAAATTAAATAGTTAATTGCTCATGTCCGCTACGACACAATTTTATTCTACACATTTTTTTCTAACCCATTCCTATAATTTATTTGCTGTAGTAAATATTTTCGAGGTTACAATCTCTATTGATTCAAACGTGTCACCCATTAAACAATTAACTAGCACGCTTTCTTGCGGCTTTATAAAAAAAAAACGAGCTGTCACCAGACAGTGGTGACCTCCGCGTTCCTCAGAGATTTGTTTAGTTGTGATTTTTGCCTTTGGAGCAATTAGGATAGATTTTATGATCGAGTCCCTACTCTACCGATAAACTGAAGGCGAACATTCAAAAAAGAAATCGACGGCACTGACAACAACGTTTTGCGTCAGGTCGCTATATATGATTGCTATAACACAAAACTGAAATCGCTGTACTGGGCGCTCACTTCAAACATCTTTTGTAAAAAATATAGTAAATATCTAAAACTTTTGCTAATGGAAATACAAAATTTAATCTAATTTACGTTTTCATTTTTCCCCCACTTCATTTATAAATTGTTACATGTCGCAACTATAGTTAGTTTGTCTATGTTCGGTTTTAAATTTCTCACCCGATATTTAATATCTTTCCTTTCTCTAACATTCCAGCTCGTTATAATTTTTTTAAATTTATTTTACCATAAATAATTTATTTATCATAAATAATTATTTTTATTAAATGACTAATATTATTATTATGACTAATGACTATTATTATTTTTATTTTTTTTAAATGACTAACATTGTTCATCTCAATAAAGTTCTTCTTTTACTTATTTATGACCCTTTCTATGTATAAAATAAACTGTATTACCCTTTATATCAAAGTAATATCAATCTTGGAGAGAGACCCTTTTGGTCTATCGGCCTGTTGTTCCCGACCTTACAAACTCCTTTCTAAATACAGTAATCCCTTCCTGCGATAATAAAAATCGTGCGCATCAGTTCTCCCACCAAATTTTGGTCGTAGAGTAAGTAACCCTGATCATAAGCGAACTAAAAACTATTCAAAACAATACAAGAAAAAAATCGGGATTGAAATTAAGGAAAAAGCATCGGAAACGAGATTTCGGTAGCATAAAAGAACATAGTGACGAAGGAGCAAGTCGATTAATAAGTCGGATAATCCAACATTCGGATACAGAAAGTAAAAACGTAAAAAATAATTATATTTTAATATAATTATTACGGTATATCTTGATCGTTTGAGCTCGATAAAAGGGAATGTACTGGACCTTGGAAATGTATTAAATTAAAATATCTAAATAAAATCGAACTTAAAGCCCGATGAAACAATATAGTAATTTTTTAATAAAAAAGAATAAATATTTCATAAAAAATTTTATTTTTAAATTAAGTACAATTGTAATTGAGTAACTTGAATTGAGTAGAATAGTAAACATATTATTGAGTAAAGAACAATAGTCTCCTTTTTAACTCTGAAGCATTATTACTTTTAAAATTATAACCGACAGAAAATATTAATTAAAAAAAAAATAAAATAAAATTATTTATACAACTCTGATAGTAAAACATTCATTCATTGCTTTGTTTGATCAACATACCTTTCCGCTAGACCGACTATTCTAAAACAGTTGATAATTTATAACTTTTGCCTACGGGTTATTCCTCTTACTCATACGAATTCGAATGGAAAAAACTGAATTACTAGGTCAATTCGTTCTAAAGAGATTAAGAAACCATACAATATCAAAGTAAACATAATTGAATAGCTTGAAAAATGGAATATAATTATAATTTTTTTTTCTCTCTTTTTAACTCTGCAAGAATGGTTAATACTAAGCATTAGTTTCCAAAATTATTTAAAACAATTGGTAACAGGCTTCTTTGTTGCATTTTAAGAAAATACAAATAATTATTAGTTAGCAAATATATTTTATATGAATTATAATTAATAATTTAAGATCCAAATACATTTTTTTATGAGATTACCTAGCCGGTCAGAGGCTCCATCCCCTGGACTTTCCATTGTGTTCATCATCCTTATGCTTATGAGAATAATACTAATAAATTCAAACCTGTCCCATTTATAAAAACTATCAGTGTATTACAATTTCTTCAAAGTAACACTTTGGCCAGCACAGAAGTCGAAACTTTCTGAACTATACGTGTTTCAGAATAGTCGGCCCCTATTTTAAAAATAGTAGTAATTGCAGCTGGTTACCCGTCCGTGCAGAGATTCTTTACGTGTTACCCAACAAACACCATGAGGTGATTGTTATTTTGAGGTGATTGACTTATTTCCTCATTTTTTGATGTCTCTTTTTAATTTTATGTTTAAGTTTTTTTTTTTTGTGTAATAGTTTGTGAATAAAATCTAACGAATGGGCTTGTATATAATATTTACAAGGTTTCTCGCTGGAGTGTATATAAACAGATTGTTCCCCCAGGAGACTGAAAGAGATATCGAAAAAGAGAGGGATAATTTTTGTAGAGAATTTAATTTCAAATACTGTCAGCGGATTCCGTTTTCGAGTTTACAAAGGTATAGCGGTCATAGTAAAGTTGAATATCGGCAAGGAATACTATACTATGCTATCCAAGGAATAATATATTATGCTTGTACTGTAGATCCGGTATAGGGAAAATAAAAAAAAGTAATATGTACAACCCACCGGGTTGGTCTAGTGGAGAACGTAACTTCGCAAATCAGCTATTTTGAATTCAAGAGTTCGAACGTTCAAATCCTAGTAAAGGCAGTTTACTTTTATACGAATTTGAATGCTAGATCGTGGATACCGGTGTTCTTTGTTGGTTGCGTTTCAATTAACCATACATCTTAGAAATGTATCGACCTGAGACTGTACAAGACTTCACTTTCACTCAAACATATCATCCTCATGCATCCTCTGAAGTAATACTTTACGGAAGAAATATATATAGATTATTACCACAAGCTATAAAAAACGACCGCCATCTTGAAATGGTGAAACATTTCGTAATGGCAATAGTCCTATTTTCTTTTCAGGTATAGCAAAATTTCAGATCAATCGATTGAATAGGTTATGCGTGAAAGAACACCAGACTCACAGAAATCACTACATACTCGTATATTGGTACAGTAGGTAATAGATATTTCACCTAAATCAAAAAATCTGAAAGATTGTCAGTCTATAAGAGCATCACTTCTAAACCAGCCAACAGAATTTGATGATGCAACTGGCAATATGGTTCTGTTTTGATCCTAGCTAGATTTAAGGTCATTCAATATTTCGAAAGTGTGTTTAGAAGCCTCAAAGATGGCGTGAAATTCTAAATTTCAAAGTTAATGGACTAAATGATCTTATTATTGGTATATAAATGAAGTGAGGTCCTCTGGGCTACAGAATTGGAATGAGATTGTTATCAAAATTAATAACTACTTGACTGGATAATTCAGTATCACGTATAAAATACATTAAAATAAAATATTCTCCTTATTTACCATAATTATTATGTGAATCATTTTTCTATTCAAGGCTAACAGCAGTTTCTTCTGTAATTTTTGCGGACATAAATTGCATATTTCAAAAACAATTCAAACGAAATCTGGTGCACAGCTATTTTAAAATAATTACGTAGGATATTACTTCACTTTAGTCACTAGCGATTATGCATGTACGAAATTATGAAATGTAAAAAACTCAAACTTACCAGTGCGATTTAACTTTTTTTTTCTAACAGAAGAGAGATTTCGGAATAGTTTTACCCATGATGATAATAATAATAGGTAAGACTTAGACTTTGCATAATGTTATTATTGGTTAATAACAATTGGAAAAATCAGTAATCTAAAAATAGTTTTAAATTATTATAATCATTAATAATTTAAATATATATATATAAAATTTTGGATTTATAACTGTTTTAACATCTAGTTGTGCACCTCCCCTTTTGATTGCACTCGACTAGTCCAAAAGTGTTCAAAAAAGCACAGAATCCAAAATATTTTTGGACTTTTTCTTAACTGTAGTAATAAGAGCCCCCATTGAGAGCTTTTCAACGATTTACCATAATGGTACTTTTTTTCATTGTTCCAGAGTTATATAAAATTTTAATTAATGAAATATTTGGATCTTACAAGGAGAAGGGGACATCGGTTCGCATCAGAATTCATCTCCTTTTTTTAATTTAAATATATCGATTTATTAATAATAATTAACGTCTGATTGTAAAAAAAATTTACAATAATAATTAACAATAACAAAAAAGAAATGAAAAAATCAGAAGTTATTAGTGAAATAAATATATATTTATATGTAATAATACTCAATTTCTATTTTCATTTATTTTATTTAATAAAATTATTAACTTCATTGAAACTAAATATCTAGTTAAATTTTTGCATTCATTCATAAAAGCTGAAAAATAATATTTACAATTAGCTAGATTTCATAAGAAATATACCAATATTGTAATGGGTGTACATATATACCCATTACATATATATATATATATATATATATATATATATACATAAAATATGTGATATATATATATATATCTTCTTTTTTTTCACTTTCTTGTAGACACGATAACTGCCGTAATTTTGCGCGAATCACTTTCAAATTGATACATTAAAATATAACGACCCAAAATCTCGACCGAGATTTTGGGGTGGAAATGAGGGGACTTTTTCAAAAAAACAAAATATCGCTATAACTTTCTTATTAAGTAAAATATCGAACTCGTTTAAAGTTCTTACTATTCTTTGGATAAGGGCCTAAAATCTATCTAAGTAAAGTCTTTTGACATCACCGACCATTGGCTCAGGGAGTGAAAAAAATGGGGTTTTGAAGACAAAAAAAACATACCTCCCTTAATAAGCACAACATCGAATCTGTTTTAAGTGGTCGTTGGTCCTCTAAACATTACCTAAAACGTTTCTTTGAAACAATTTTTGATATGGCCAACCCTTACGGCAAGGGATTAACAATATGTTGCTGGAAAGGTAAAAAGTTGAGACTTGTATGCTAAACATGTGAAACTTCTTTCACATGCAACCATTGTCGTATTGAGTAAATTTGAAGTTTTTCTTAACTTTAAGGTGGAAATCTTTTTTATCCCCTACTTACCACAGGTGACATCTACCTCCGCCTTCCAGTGTACCGAAAGAGATTTTTTTATTTATTTAAAATTAAATAAATTTTGCTTAATAATTTAAATTAAATGTATTATTTCATTTTTAATTTTTTTAAGTAAAAGGACAGCACCAGAAAGGATATTACAATCCTTTACCAGTTTTTTTTTTTCAAATATTAGGAAGATAATGAAGATTGTTTTTCAATAATATACGAACTTTCTTAAACAGGAAAACCAATCTATTTAAAAAAAAAATATTCATAACTCATGACTAAAACAGTTATTACTTTAACAACGGCCAATAACTGGATAACTTTTTGGTACAAAAACGGCTTAATATGCAGAAAATAATCAAAAACAGATTAATTATTAATTTATAGAGTCAGTACACTTCATTTACACTCATACATATCAACATTCTCATTCATCCTCTGAAGTTAATACCTCCTGAACGGTAATTTCCGGAGACTAAACAAGAAAAGAAAGAAAGTTATCTATAATTATAAGCAATAATGGTTACATTGGACCTCTCTCAGCTATATTCGGAAGACCCATGTTTGAATAAAATCTACGGCTAGAAATAAAAAAAAATCCAAGATTGATTGTTAATATGGAAAATTTGTCCTTTTTCGGTAAAATCTTTTTTTTTTGTTTGGGGATGAAAAACGCCTGCGCGTTATCATCGCCCGGAATTTTTATTAGTAAAACGGTAAAATAACTCAAAAATAATAAAATTTATAAGGTGTAAAATTAATATTAATCATATAATAAAAATTTATTAAAACAAAAGTCAAAAAGGTGAAAACTCAAAACTAATATCGCAGACGAAGTCTTTTAAATATAAAAGTTAAAATAATACAATAAAGAAACTATATAAAACTTACCTAATTCCGATAGGTTGTGCAAAAGACTCTTCTCTGATAATAAAATGAAAGACATAGAACCAAAAAAATCAAAATTGAACGTAAAGGTTAAAAATTATGAAAAACTCTTTTAGCATGTTATTTGATTATTGTTTGTTATATAAATGTAAAAACGGGCGTTTTTATGTTATTTCTGAGAAAATATTTAAAAAATTGTTACCCGCTTACGGAAAAATTTCAGTCTTCTTAGTAAAGTTTTTTTCTAAATCTAATACTCCCTTCAATAAAAGTTAAAATAAAAAAAAAAAATTTTTTCTGCATTTTAAGCCCGGGTAATTTTTAAAAAAGTATATGAATCTCCCCCTATATGAAGTAAAACTTTAAAAAATTTTTGAAAAATATTTAAGCCGAAGGAAAATAGAGCAAAAGACGTACATTTCAATTTTAAGAAGTGGGAGTCGATTTTTTGAAACCTTTATTTTTGGATTATTTATATACGCAATGTAATTAACAAATTCTTTTTAATAAAATTTTCTTTAAAATGTCTCTGAAGAAATACCTAAAATAGGGTTTTTCGCGATAAACCAATACCTAGTCCTAATACCTAATATAATACCCCTATCTAATAACCTAGCTTAACGAATTTTGAAAAAAAAAAATGATACATGCCCCATACATATATAGAAATATTTGAACCAAATTTGAAGAATATCAGTTCGGTCAATCCTGAGATATAAGCCAAAAACAGTGCGACACGTGTGTTTTTTTTCTATTGATGAACTAATCGGTCCTTGAAAAGTAAAGATTTGCACATATCCCACTTCTGACATGATCACCACACTTTCTCTTTTAATATATCTATACTAACTATAATGGCCTGGAAAGTAATATATATTTTCTAACTAAATTTTATTTAAAAATGAATCATTAAAATAGGAAATGCTACGTAAAGTAAAATAATGTTCAAATAATTGTCAACAATATTTATATTATTAAAGGCAGTTTTAAACTGAATATTAAAAAAAGTGCACCCATATTCAAACGTAATAATAAAATGAAGAATAAAACGGGGATAAAGAGAACACAAAGATTGCGTTATAAAAACCTACAATCCATTTCCATTTTAAAGAAAGAAGGGGGAAATGAATAAAAGACGAAGGAAGCTAAAAGCTCTTCTAAAAGCGATGCTTTTAGAAGAGCTTCTAAAAACGATGTTAAAAATTATAAAATGTCAAGGTTAAATCTTTTTTCGCACGAACGATATAACTTCTCAATAAGAATGAGAAATTAGGAATAACTAAATAAGCAAATAAAATTACATGCAATGTAAACTCTTAAATAGTAAATTTATTGTTTGAATTTTTTTTATACAAACACTGTATTCTAAAAAAACAGCATGGAAGAATTATAAACGCTTACAAGGATGTTACTGAACTTACCCGTCTTAGCGTAAAAATTAAAATTGAATTCTTCCCCAATAATGAAAGTGTATATATATTACGAATATTATTATTCTTATGACCTTCATATCATCTTCAAACGCGCGCGCAGACACACACCATACAAATACAAAGTGATTAACGAAGAATATAACAAACTTTCAGAAGTTGTTTTTCTGATGGAAAATAAAAAAGAAAATTCATACGAGTAAAAACATAAGTTCGGAAACGATTCGTTAGCTGATGAAAATTTCGCCCTGATTTTTGCGCCTATTGTAAAATTAAGCCTAAATTTAATTCTTGAGACCCAAATTGAGGTGTAAATTTAGTGTTTTTATATGAAATCCGACCGTAAAAACTAAAAAAAAAATAGATCCCAGAACTGTATTTTTACTAATTTTTGAGAAATCTGGAGTACAAGACAAAATATTTGGGTCGAAAAACACAATATTTTGTTTGACGTAAAATAGCTTTTTTAAATGGACAATAAACACATAAAATCTTTAAAACAAACCGTGTAAAGAATCTTATTCCAGTAAAATGATATGAATAAAATATACAGAAACTAAAGTCTATTAAAATTGAAACATATCACAATGTGACAGATTTTAACTAGATATTAAAGCAAATAAAATTTTCAGTAATAAAAAATAAAACAAAATAATTTAGAAAAATATATAACTAAAATTAAAAAAAAAAAATTCGGGTGGGGCTGTGTTGCGACACACGGCCGTTGTTTTTTAGACCTTGTATGAAGTTCTTCCGAGCTACAGATCGACCAACTTATCTGTAGAGTTAAATGTGAGGGCCAACATCCTATTTTTTTAACAAAACTGAAAGTCTCTAATAGAAAATTTTAGTGAAAATTTGGCCAACTCTACAGATAAATTGATCGGTCTGTATGTCAGAGAGTCACGTTTAGTAAATTGGATTGAAATAAAACGACATACTGGCTACGTATTAAATTTAATTTTAACAGACACATTAAATGGTACATGATATACTTGACAACGATTTTGTTCAACACCGTTCTGTGATATGAGAAATAAGAGACATAAGGCATAATAAGCAGAGGTAGAGATGCTCGCGCCGTCGGCGTCGTTCACTGTGCGCACCGTGCCAGCTTTGCGACGCTCCCTAAACAGTATCGCTCGCTCGGCACCGGATATTGGTGTACCTTTACGTGGCCCATAACCTCCCCTTTCCAACGATATGCGTAATTTATATTTCCGGCTGGCTTTTGCGCGGGCTGAGGCTGGCATATTGAATTTTTATACTTTTTTACACGTTTACTAGTCCAAAATACATTTACTATTACTTAAATCGATCTATCTCGACAAACTCTAAACACAAACACACGAATTACCGTTCTATCACGTCTTAAGTCATGAGCTACACTGAATGGAAATGAGCGAGAGCGCCATTTTTAGCGGATCTGCGCTGTGGCCCTCCCCGCTAACCTACTAGCCAGTGACCCAAGATCAAAGTCGTACCGGCGAGCTGATCGTGTAAGTTATAAAATGACACCGCATTTACGTCTCTGAGACTAATAGTTAGGGAGCTACTAAGGCAGGACGATGTAGACCTTTTCGTTACGCTACAAATTTCTGTTCTGGTACCGTATGTTCGGTGTGATTTTAACGACGTTTCACATCAAAAATGAAAAATCCAATAAAACAATTTATTAAATTTTATCCTTGAATTTAAAAATAATTTAATTTTTTTAAATAAAAGAATTAATATTTATTTAATATAATTAATTACATAATGTAATATTTCCAGTGGGTCCTTTCTATTACATTTTTTCCATGAACAAAAAAACACAATAGTAAAATTTTCACAAAGATCAACCCCTTTAAAAATACACCACTCTCTTAATATTTCCCCGCTACTTATCGAATTAACTTTCAAAAGGTACCACTATTGAATATTTTATTAGCTAAATAAGTTTTGCAAATTTCTCCTACATTAAACAATTAGGAAACATCAAGAATAGCTTAAAAGTGTAGAGTCCAGAAAATTATACTTTCTATTTTAGTTTTAGTAAAGACACAAAAACTTCAGAATTATCAAAAGTATTTTATTCTTAATAAACAAAAATCTAAAGTACTTTTTCTTTCCAGGAAAAGTTTTCTTAAATTTATTAACGAAAGTTTTTTTTAATTATCGTTTATGAAAATTAAGATAATTTTCATCTACAACGTGACTATTATATAATTATTCTAAATGATTAACACAATTTTTCATAAAGATTTTTCATAATACCTCTGAGAAGCAGGTTAAATAAATGTATTTTAATTTTTTTTCATTAACGAACCTAATTTTTATAAAGATCGTAATTTCACCGAATGGAACTTCATAAAATCAGCAACGACAAACCTTTTGGTCGTTAAAGAAAGATTTATACTGCAGCTGCATATTCAACGTAGAGAAAAAATCTGACGTAAGTGTTACTTTTAATTTCTTTCCCAGTTAAATATTTTAGAATAATAGAAATTAAACGAGACAGAAAGAAAGAACAAAAAAACCAGTATATATTCTTAGAGGTAAAGAATAAATTTATATATAGGTTAAACTAACAGATTAACATAAGGTAAAATTTTCCCTAAATCTAACACACCCTTCAATAAATTCTAAAATAAAAATCTGATATGGACACCACATTAAATTACACACCTATTAAATTACATTACATTTTTTTTAAATGAAAAGTACATAAAATTTTATTTCATTTACTGTAATTTTTTTACAGTAATAATAATTATTATTAATAAATAATTAATAATAAATCAATGTACATAAATTTAAAAAAAGTTTACGAAAAAAGAGGAAATATAAAGTCGGATTCGAACTGTTGCACCCTCCCCTTGTAAGATCCAAATATTTCATTAACTAAAATTTTATTTGGCTATAAAACTCTGGAACCAATGAAAATAAGTAATACTTAGGATATATCGTTGTAAATCTCTCATTAAGAGCTGCAGTTAAGAAAAAGTCCAAAATCCAAAACATTTTTGGATTTTTTTGGGCAAGTCGATTGCAATCAAAAGACGAGGAGCACAACTAGATGTTACAACAGTCCTAAATAAAAAATTTCAACATTCTACGGCTAATTGTTTTTGAGTTTTGAGAGATACGTACGTACGTACAGACGCCATGCCGAAACTAGTCAAAATTGCTTCAGGGATGGTCAAAACGGATATTTCCGTTGAAATCTGAAAATCGAAATTTATCGCGATTATAATCCTTCCTTTACTTCGTACAAGGAAGTAAAAAAAAGAATATTTTCAAAAAAACCTTTCTGCATTTTAGGTGCGGTATCTACATTTATAACAAATTTTAAACATTTTTTTATAGCTCTATGAAGTAAAAAACCTTCAAAAAATTTTGAAAAATATTTAACCGAATAGAAATAGTATAAAAAAAATATATATTTTAGTTTTAAGAATGGGGTTAAATTTTGTGAAAAAATGTTTTTTTCTTATTTATATATCATTGTAGGTAACAAAAGTCTCTTTAAAAAAGTTTGCTTTAAAATGCCTCTGAAGGAAATATACATTAAATACTGTTAACGTTACTTCGTCATATATATATATATATATATATATTCGTCATATACCATATATTACATACATATATACCATATATTATTATTCGTTATATACCATATACCATATATTGTATTGGTATATTCGTCATATACCATATATATATATATATATGGTATATGACGAAGTAACATTAACAGTTAAAAATTTTACTTAATAGAATTAAAAAATCTGACAACAAAGTTGCAAAAACTTTCCTGACACTGATTAATAGTGGAAAACCTATTGTGCTTGAAAAGTTACCTAAGAACTCTCTTTTGATGTGGGGGTAATTTATGATGAAATTTTATTATAAGATTATCATTATATGTTTAAGTAACAAAAAAATTTTTAATTTAAAAAAAAAAGTATTTCTTCTGCTCCCCCATTATAAAAAAATAACGAAGTTTGTTTGATTTTTTTTATGTTTACTATGTTAAATGAAAGAAACTAAAAGAAATTCCATTAAAACATGTAGAAACCATAAAAAGTTACCCAATATTTCTTTTTTTTATGGTGAGGGAGGTAAAATTATGAAATTTTATTGTAATATTAATAAAAAAAGTTTAATAGACTAAAAATTTTTTTTAAAATCGAAATTTTTAAACTTTAATCGGCTCTCCCCACCAGCATTACCCCAAGTATTTTTTTACCACTTGCACCACTACTAATATGCTTAAGAAAAAATAAAAACGATCCGTTAAAATATGTAAAGTAAATAAAAAGATGGGGATGAAGAGGATTTGGGGGCAATTTAAATGGTTAGATAAGAAATGGTATGCATGTACTGAGCTTAATATAATGTGGGGTTATGTTAGCAAAATTTTGAGAAAATTGACCCCAAACAAACTGTCTACCACACCTCCTAGAGATATTGACTCCCTAACTTTTACCAATAAATTGTCTCATATACAAGGACTAAGCCAAATTTCATCAAATTTGGTTTTTCCAGTCAAGAATTATTAAGCTTCAGATATGCCATTTTTATTTTATTTTTTTTTTGGGGGGGGAGATCCCTGGGTCATGAAACGTCGAGAAATACAAAAAAAATTCTACTATTTTTTTAATTAAATAAGTGGCTAAATGTTTTAATAGGTTTCAGTAAACATGTTCCCGCATTACAGAGAAAGCTGAATTTTCACATTTCTAATTTATACTCTTTATATAAAAAAAGGGACGATTAGTATAATGATCCGCATGGTGGCGTCTATATCAGCCGGTCTCTGGTTCGATTCCCGCGACAAGTTTTTTCATTTATGATTTCAACTATTTCATTTTACTCAATAAAATAATCAAAAGTATGTCCTCATAAAAAAAATTAAAACATAATTAAACCGATAATCCATAATAATAAAGTAGAATACAACTGTCTGATATTATATAAGCTATAAGAACTTTTGTCAATAACACTGGCGTACATCAATTGCCTTTGAAATACAAATAACTGCATATATGTTAATGTAAATTACTATGCGTATTTCTGATAACAAATTAAAAATTCCACAAAAATTTATTAAAATCTGATAATTTGAATTATATTTTACGTAATTATTTATCTATTTTTTTTTTTTTTTTAATTATTCAGTAATAATTTCTAATATTTATTTAATTACTAGGCCTATAAATTACAAACGATAACGATAGTTATTATTTATATAAAGAAAATAACGTAATGTAATGAAAATAAATCCAATGTGTTACGTAAGTCAATAGAAAACTATAGTCAACTTTTACTCCAATTAAGAAAAAAAGAAATCAATTTTTCTATTGTTTTTTTAAGTAGTAAACAAAATACAAATAACATTTTAGATTTTAATAACATTACGTCAATAGCACTATGTTTTCCAATATAACACTTTATAAAACTCTTAAAGAAATATCAAAACTCAAAAATTTTTTCTTAAAAACTCATAACTTTTTCAAAATTCGTTTAGCTCATTTAAAAATTGTAAAAATAGAATATATTTAAAAAAAAATCAACATTAAAGTAATCTCATGATACTTGTATCGCAACATTTTAACTTAAAAAAAAATTATTAAAATAATAGAAATGATAAATAAAATAAAACTACTGCAGCTTAGAGTTTTTTATAAATAACAACGGGGAACGGTATTAACTAAAAGATAAGGAAACAAACTTTTCTAAGTTTTACCTGTCGAATGAATTGCAAAATATCAGCCGAAAATAAATTATCTAATCGACCTTTATAATAAACTAGCAAACCCGGCAATGCTTCGCTATATATATATATATATATAGAGAGAGAGAGAGAGAGAGAGAAAGAGAGTGAGAGAGCGATTGGGAGAGAGAGTTTAAATGAACATAATTGAAAATTTGATAAAAAATATAAAAAACTGAATTTCACAAATTTTACCTTTCACTTATTATCCTTCCCCTTTTCCCTTTCGCCCTTCTCCCTCACCTCTCTACTAGTTTTCCCCTTTTCTCTTTCCACCTTTTCCCTGTTTTCCATTTTTCCCACGCGTAAATCGGTCCATTAGTTTTTTAGTCTTTAGTTGGACACACATACGAACATGCCTTTTGTATTATATATATATATAGAATAAATAAAAGAAGAATAAGAATAAATAAATAACGTCTGTTTGTATATTTGTTTGTTTGTTTCGTAAATATCTCGACACCGGCCCCACCTAGCGGGTATATAATTTTTGTAAAAATATTTCTTTTTACGTAACTAATAACATATTCTGAATATGAACCAAATCGGTACATAAATATAATTTTTCTAAATATCTCAACCCCAGCGCCATCTAGCGGGTTTATTTTTTGCAAAGATAATTATTTCTATGTAAGTAACGTAATCTGAATATGTGACAAATCGGACCATAAATACAATTTTTCGAAATATCTCGACGCCAGCACCACCTACCGGGCCCAAACTAATTCAGAAACCTTCCCTGGCATGCGTCCAACCATTCTCCAACGTTTCATCGCTATCGGATGAACGGTTTAGGAAGGCATAAGATACATACAGACAGACAAACATTCATTTATATATATATATATATAAATTTAAAAAAAATTACATTATAAGAAATTAATGCATTTCTTCCCATCAAAATTGTATCTAATATTTATGATCGCATCAAAAGAGTGTTATTTATTTTTTAATGCCTTCAATTCCAATTAAATCTTACAAACAAAAAAATGTAGAAAAAATATAAATACCTTCAAATTTCAGTACAATTCTTCAAAATTCCCTATTTTAATTTTTATTAAATAAACCATAATTAAAAAAACTTCAAAGCATTGCTGAACTTTCTTAGCGCTGTGGCCTATGTTCAACAAAATTTTAAAATTGAAATGATGCAATAAAATTAAATTAAGTAAAGTTTTTACCGACTGTTCGAAGAAAAGTACAGTATTAGTTTCGGTCGAACGGTAAAATTGCACGGTAGGGGGTGAAATTGTATTTCTTTACTTTTGAGGTATGAGATATACGAAAATAACATTCACTTACAATGTATATAATACAAGTATAATGAATAATATATTGAAATTACATTAAAAAGAATATTTATATGCCAGCGTATAAAATTTGTGATTCGAAATCTCCAAAACTACTGGATCAATTTCATTGAAGTTTAGGTGTGCTATGACTGTAACTTAAGCGTATCTATAGTCAACATAACCTCAATATGAGATATTTTTTCGGTCGCATGGTAGAATTGGAGAGTGGAAATGAATTTTCTTTACATTTTGAGGTATAAGGATTAAAAAAATACCATTCATGTATAAAATTTTGTGGTTCGAAACTCTCAAAAATAACATGAAATTTTGCAAGTGAGAATTTTATCAAGATTGGTTGTTACTCCTGAGTTACGGTCAATGTAAGGTCGACAACAGACAACATAACTTCAAAGTGAGGTTATGTTGTCTGGTGTATTTTTCATACGCGCTTATACACTGAGTCACATGGTGAGCGAGTTGAAACTTTATGTTTATTTACACGGTCTCATCGTTAATCGAACGTATGTTTTGCGTTGTACTGTAAATTATTATTATTTTTATTATTATAATTTTTTTATTATTATTATTATTAATAATAATGAAAATAATATTTTTGTAGGTTTAGCTGAAGGGTACGCAGAAGGCAGATTTGATCTATAATTACGAAAAATATCAAAATGATAATTAAAAAAAAAAAAAACTGATGTGACTACATAAACTTCCTTGCACACCTATTAAATCGCATAAATTTTTGTTATATATTTACTAAATATTTATTCACTTTTTTAATACTATTTTTTATTGACTTATTATGTACCGTAATTTTTTTTTAGTCACAGGTTAATAATTATTAACATAAACCAATATATTAAAAATTAAAAAAAGGAAATGAAGTCAGATTCTCGGCGATGGTCTATCTCCTTATAAGATCAAAATATTCATTAATTAAAATTTTATTGAGCTGTAACTCTGAAACCAAGGAAAATAGGTACCAGTTACTACAAATTGTTGAAAAGCTCTCAAATGCGAGCTTATTGCTGCAGTTTAGAAAAAGTCTAAAATTCAAATTGTTTGGATTTTGAGCTTTTATTGGACACTTTTATTCCAGTCGATTGCAATCAAAAGGGGCGGTGCCCAACTAAATGTTACAACAGTCTTAAATCCAAAATTTCAACACCCTACGGCTAACCGTTTTTGAGTTATGCGAGGTTCATACATACCTACATACAGATGTCACGCCGAAACTAGTCAAAATGGATATTTCCGTTGAAATCTAAAAACCGAAATTTTTCGCGATTACAATACTTAAGTTTGGATCCCATTTGACCCTCCTGCTCGACAACTAGTTCATACAACATCTTTAACAACAATTACGACTTTAAAAACTTTAAGTATAAAAAAATTCATTTTTTTTTAGATTTTAAAGCTAGGTCTCATGACCCTCACCCCTTTTTTAAAAAATGTTTCCATGTTTTCTACATTAATACCAGATATAGTTAGTTCGTTGGATATTTAATCTTGAAAATTTAAGTTTAAAAAAAATGTATATTTTAAGTATGGATCACACAGCCCACTAATTTTCTTATTTAAAAGTTTATTTAATGGAGTAAAAAAAAATATGGATACCGTGATGCCCTTTTCTCAAATGTGGTCGAAAATCAGACTAAAAATTAGATATATATAGCCAAACTTCAACTTTTATGGTCAACAGGTATTCGAAGTACGAGGCAAAAATTTGAGAAATAATGTTGAATTATTCCTTCGTAAATCCGTCGAAATTAAAGCTTAGGAATTTTTAACTACTTAATAAAATACCTTCATCATATTAAATGTCAATTTTCTACGACCACCGTGTTTTTTTTTTTTGTCTTCAGTCATTTGACTGGTTTGATGCAGCTCTCCAAGATTCCCTATCTAGTGCTAGTCGTTTCATTTCAGTATACCCTCTATATCCTACATCCCTAAAAATTTGTTTTACATATTCCAAACGTGGCCTGCCTACACAATTTTTTCCTTCTACCTGTCCTTCCAATATTAAAGCGACTATTCCAGGATGCCTTAGTATGTGGCCTATAACTCTGTCTCTTCTTTTAACTATATTTTTCCAAATCCTTCTTTCTTCATCTATTTGCCGCAATACCTCTTCATCTGTCACTATATCATCAGCAAATCGTAGCATCTTTATCTTTTCACCTTGTACTGTTACTCCGAATCTAAATTGTTCTTTAACATCATTAACTGCTAGTTCCATATAAAGATTAAAAAGTAACGGAGATAGGGAACATCCTTGTCGGACTCCCTTTCTTATGTTCTTCAATTGTTACTGTTGCTGTTTGGTTCCTGTACATGTTAGCAATTGTTCTTCTATCTCTGTATTTGAACCCTATTTTTTTTAAAATGCTGAACATTTTATTTCAGTCTACGTTATCGAATGCCTTTTCTAGGTCTATAAACGCCAAGTATGTTGGTTTGTTTTTCTTTAATCTTCCTACTACTATTAATCTGAGGCCTAAAATTGCTCCCTTTGTCCCTATACTTTTCCTGAAACCAAATTGGTCTTCTCCTAACACTTCTTCCACTCTCCTCTCAATTCTTCTGTATAGAATTCTAGTTAAGATTTTTGATGCGTGACTAGTTAAACTAATTTTTCTGTATTCTTCACATTTATCTGCCGCTGCTTTCTTTGGTATCATGACTATAACACTTTTTTTGAAGTCTGACGGAAATTCCCCTTTTTCATAAATATTACACACCAGTTTGTATAATCTATCAATCGCTTCCTCACCTGCACTGCGCAGTAATTCTACAGGTATTCCGTCTATTCCAGGAGCTTTTCTGCCATTTAAATCTTTTAATGCTCTCTTAAATTCAGATCTCCACCGTGTAATAAATAACAAAATTTAAATAGTGTAAACTACGCCTCTCTCTTTTTTAATTTTATTCAAAATGCAGTGCCATCATTGTTCCATTATCTACATATGAATTCATTTGTGTAAAAATATTTTCGAAGAATTTATATTAAGCCAGTTAACACAGATGTTCCTTAGAAAATTTTATAACTTTTTTTAAAGTTTTTTGAATTAAAGGAGTCTTGAAACGTTGACATTTCCACAAATCCCAATACCCAAAATCTTGGTCAATCTCTATACTTTCCCTTTAGATTATGTTATTGCACCGTTAGTAGAACAATAGCCGGAAAAGTAAAAATTTGCTATTTTATTTTTCATCCAGAATAATGCGGACCTTTTTTAAGCTGTAAAGATTTTTTTCAAAATATCTTTCTTTTTATATCGTAATAAAAAATATAAATTCTTACAAATAATGAAAAACGTACGATTCTTTATGCAGAAAAACGTGTAAAAATATGTACTATACATTAATTGGCAGTTTTCTTTTCTTTTTAAAATACCCATACCTTATTCTTTTGCGTTATTTAAATCAAAGAATTAAAAAATAATTTTTTATAAATAAAAATTGTAATAAAAATCATATAACAGATTTACAGCACAATTTTAATCAATAATAAACACCTTTTTTCTCCCTACATAACTCTGATTTAAAACTATTCATGGGACCTTCCAACAGTTCATTTCTAAACTGAAAATTCTAGCTAGATATTCACGTATAAATACTCGTACGTATCATGCACATTAACTATAAATACACATATTTTAAAATCAGTAAACTGGGGAGGAGAACTGCAATATGTATATATATATATATATAATATAATGTTTATATATATATATATATATATATATATATACATATATATATATATATACATTAAAATAAAACAAATTATACGGAATGATAGCTCTCTCGGCCTTTCATCCGTAGGTTCCGGGTTCGAATTTCGGTCAGACAAGGAAGTTTTCATACGCTACAAAATTTCATTTCCGTACTCCATGGACAAGCTTCAAGCTTATGTGGTAAAATCATCTAACAAAAAATACAAACACTGGCATTGACTGACCGTCTCAGTTATTAGCTATAAAACGATGTCAAAAGAAAGCAATGAACTATTTTTAACTAATAATCATGGAACCCCTAAATTAAACATTTTTTCGACCGCCGTTAACAATTCATCCTTATTTCATATCCCTGAACAACCAGGATGTTACTCGCTGAAATATTGTAGAACCTCCCGTTTGTAAGAGATACATTTTATCGTATTATTGAAGAAAAGTTTACTTTTTCGAAATACGTTTGTTATTTTTCAGTATAAAATGTTCGTTATAAAACAAAAAATAATGTATCGTTTTGTTTTACAGATGGAGAGGCTTCAATGATAATTGTTTAAAACAATTATACTTTTTATTTCTATCAAATTAAACATCAATGTAGAACGACGTATATTTAAATTACACGAAAAGAACGCTAACAAGAAATTCACACCAATCAAGGAGAAATGTTTTAATTAAATCAATTTATTATTATTACATTTTACAACAAACAAAAATAAAAAGATTAAGCAAGGAAACACTGAATAAGACAAAACTGTTATTTAATAAAACCTTGAAAAGAAAAAAAATCCGAAAAATAATTAGCGTTCTTTTCTTCTATAAATCAATTAATGTTTCCATAATTATTTTTCAACGATTTAATACCATACTTGTATAACATTACAAAGAAAAAAAAGCTGACAACAAAG
The DNA here is from genome assembly GCF_047948215.1 of Lycorma delicatula. Taxonomy (NCBI): domain Eukaryota; kingdom Metazoa; phylum Arthropoda; class Insecta; order Hemiptera; family Fulgoridae; genus Lycorma; species Lycorma delicatula. The sequence goes on from NC_134462.1 coordinate 19,372,543, forward strand.
TTGTTATACTTTTCTGGCACTGGTTATTTATTCTTACATAATGGAAAAATAATAGTGCATGAAAAATGTTTAAGAAAATTCAAAAAAGTAATTTTTTTACCCTCCTCTATGAATCATGAGACCTTGCCGTTGGTGAGGGGGCTTGAGTGCTCAGGGATACAGATTAGCTGGACCGAAGGTGCAACCATATCGGAGAGGTATCTGTTGAGAGCCAGACTAAGGAATGATTCCTGAAAGAGGGCAGCAGCTCTTTCAGTAGTTGTTAGGGGCGTGAGTCAGGACGACTTAAACGGCCGTATCAACATCACTCAGTCCTCTGAGTACTGCGCAGCTGAAAGCAATGGAAAACTACAGCTGCTATTTTTCCAAGAAAATGTGGCTCCCTGCATTTTCACGTAGCAATAATGGAGGCGCCTTCCTTGGTAAAATATTCCGGAGGTAAAATAGTCCCCCGTTCGGATCTCCGGGTGGGGACTACTAAGGAAGGGGTCACCAGAAAATTAAAAAATAACATTCTACGAGTCGGAGCGTGGAATGTTAGAAGCTTGAAAAAGGTTGGTAGGCTAGAGAATTTAAAAAGGGAAATGGGTAGGACAAATGTGGATATAGTAGGAATTAGTGAGGTTCGGTAGGAAGAGGAAGGCGACTTTTGGTCAGGTGATTTAAGAGTAATTAACTCAGCGTCAAATAATGGGCAGGCAGGAGTAGGTTTCGTGATGAACAAGAAGATAGGGAGGAGAGTGGAGTATTTCAAAACGCATAGTGATAGAATCATTGTAATAAGGATAAAATCAAAACCTAAACCGACAACGATTGTTAACGTCTATATGCCTACAAGCGCCCATGATGATGATGAGGTAGAGTGTGTATACGAAGAGATTGATGAAGCAATTAAACACGTAAAAGGAGATGAAAATCTAATAATAGTTGGAGATTGGAATGCAAGCATTGGAAAAGGCAAGGAAGGAAATATAGTGGGTGAATACGGGCTGGGCAAAAGGAATGAAAGAGGGGACCGACTTATAGAATTTTGCACGAAGTATAATTTAGTAATTGCCAACACCCAATTTAAAAATCATAATAGAAGAATATACACTTGGAAAAAGCCAGGCGATACTGGAAGGTATCAGATAGATTATTATATCATGGTTAAGCAAAGATTTAGAAATCAACTCGTTGACTGCAAAACTTACCCTGGAGCAGACATTGATAGCGACAATAATTTGGTGATAATGAAATGTAGATTGGGGTTTAAAAACCTGAAGAAAAGGTGTCAGATGAATCGGTGGAATTTAGAGAAGCTTGAGGAAGAGGAGGTAAAGAAGATTTTTGAGGAGGACATCGCAAGAGGTCTGAATAAAAAAGATACGGTAGAAAATGTAGAAGAAGAATGGGAGAATGTTAAAAAGGAAATTCTTAAATCAGCAGAAGCAAACTTAGGCGGAATAAAGAGAACCGGTAGAAAACCTTGGGTTTCAGACGATATATTGCAGCTGATGGATGAACGTAGAAAATATAAGAATGCTAGTGATGAAGAAAGTAAAAGGAACTATCGGAAATTAAGAAATGCTATAAACAGGAAGTGCAAACTGGTGAAAGAAGAGTGGATTAAAGAAAAGTGTTCAGAAGTGGAAAGAGAAATGAACACTGGTAAACTAGACGGAGCATACAGGAAAGTTAAGGAAAATTTTGGGGTACATAAATTAAAATCTAATAATGTGTTAAACAAAGATGGTACACCAATATATAATACGAAAGGTAAAGTCGATAGATGGGTGGAATATATTGAAGAGTTATACAGAGGAAATGAATTAGAAAATGGTGTTATAGAGGAAGAAGAGGAAGTTGAGGAGGATGAAATGGGAGAAACAATACTGAGATCTGAATTTAAGAGAGCATTAAAAGATTTAAATGGCAGAAAGGCTCGTGGAATAGACGGAATACCTGTAGAATTACTGCGCAGTGCAGGTGAGGAAGCGATTGATAGATTATACAAACTGGTGTGTAATATTTATGAAAATGGGGAATTTCCATCAGACTTCAAAAAAAGTGTTATAGTTATGATACCAAAGAAAGCAGGGGCAGATAAACGTGAAGAATACAGAACAATTAGTTTAACTAGTCATGCATCAAAAATCTTAACTAGAATTTTATACAGAAGAATTGAGAGGAGAGTGGAAGAAGTGTTAGGAGAAGACCAATTTGGTTTCAGGAAAAGTATAGGGACAAGGGAAGGAATTTTAGGCCTCAGATTAATAGTAGAAGGAAGATTAAAGAAAAACAAACCAACATACTTGGCGTTTATAGACCTAGAAAAAGCATTCGATAACGTAGACTGGAATAAAATGTTCAGCATTTTAAAAAAATTAGGGTTCAAATACAGAGATAGAAGAACAATTGCTAACATGTACAGGAACCAAACAGCAACAATAACAATTGAAGAACATAAGAGAAAGAAGCCCTAATAAGAAAGGGAGTCCGACAAGGATGTTCCCTATCTCCGTTACTTTTTAATCTTTACATGGAACTAACAGTTAATGATGTTAAAGAACAATTTAGATTCGGAGTAACAGTGCAAGGTGAAAAGATAAAGATGCTACGATTTGCTGATGATATAGTAATTCTAGCCGAGAGTAAAAAGGATTTAGAAGAAACAATGAACGGCATAGATGAAGTCCTACGCAAGAACTATCGCATGAAAATAAACAAGAAGAAAACAAAAGTAATGAAATGTAGTAGAAATAACAAAGATGGACCACTGAATGTGAAAATAGGAGCAGAAAAGATTATGGAGGTAGAAGAATTTTGTTATTTGGGAAGTAAAATTACTAAAGATGGACGAAGCAGGAGCGATATAAAATGCTGAATAGCACAAGCTAAACGAGCCTTCAGTAAGAAATATAATTTGTTTACATTAAAAATGAATTTAAATGTCAGGAAAATATTTTTGATAGTGTATGTTTGGAGTGTCGCTTTATATGGAAGTGAAACTTGGACAATCGGAGTATCTGAGAAGAAAAGATTAGAAGCTTTTGAAATGTGGTGCTATAGGAGAATGTTAAAAATCAGATGGGTGGATAAAGTGACAAATGAAGAGGTATTGTGGCAAATAGATGAAGAAAGAAGCATTTGGAAAAATATAGTTAGAAGAAGAGACAGACTTATAGGCCACATACTAAGGCATCCTGGAATAGTCGCTTTAATATTGGAAGGACAGGTAGAAGGGAAAAATTGTGTAGGCAGGCCACGTTTGGAGTATGTAAAACAAATTGTTGGGGATGTAGGATGTAGAGGGTATACTGAAATGAAACGACTAGCACTAGATAGGGAATCTTGGAGAGCTGCATCAAACCAGTCAAATGACTGAAGACAAAAAAAAAAAAAAATTTTTTTACTTTGTATGATGCCCCACTATCCCCAAAATCACATCCTAAGAAATATTTTTGATTTGTCAATGTTTTCAATATTTAATGAAATAAATTTTAAAAACATCCACTGAAAAAAATACAACAATAAAAAAAATGTCAAATAAGAATTTTATTGTGTTATTTTTATTATTATTTTTTTTATTGTTATTTTTATCATTATTGTTATTATTTTTATTTTTTATTATTTTTTTATTATTATTAAAAGTTTAAATAAACTAAAAAAAACTTTAAAATCGATATTTTTTAACTATGATTAGCTCCCCCACCACCAATATTCCCCAAAATATTTATTTTTTTTTTGGACACTTTCACTTCTATTATGCTTACAAAGACATAAAAAAATCGGGTAAAAAATATTACAGCAATATATAAAAGGATAGACGTTTTCCGATTTTTTGTAGATGGGATGGATTTAGTGGCAATTTATTTGTGATAAGATAAGCAATGGTACGTATGTATTGTAAAAGTGAGGTTATATGTTTGCAAAACTTTGAAAATATTGACCCCAAAGTAACCATCTACCCCACCCCTGGAGATATTGATACCAAACACTGCCTTCTATATACGAGTCTCTAAACCAAATTTTATCAAATTTGGTTCATCCAGTCAAAGGTTATTAAACTTAGACACGCCAACACACGTACATACGAATATTACCCGCCACATTTTTTCTTCCTTTTTTTTGCTTTTGGGGGTCCCTGGATCATGAAACGTCCAGAAAAAACTATACCCCATTTTTTGACTGATTATAATACTATCCTTTTGGCAGCAGAACTATAGAGCTACAACGCGACAAAATTAAATATTACAAAGCAAAATAAAAAGAAAAATCACATAATGAATCGAATAAGTATCATAAATAACGCATTTCTTTCCAAAATAATATTAAATTACACAATTTATATACAATTAATTTAATTATCAATTTAAAAAATTAAGCGTTTATTATTATAATAGGGTACAGATTATATTTAAAAAAACTATTAACAGTAAACTGAAATTAAAGGAAAGCTAATTCTTGTATAACGATTAGATAAATTATAATAAATAACATTACGTATCATAGATAACTGAGCTACCGATTTATTAAGTTTAAGCCCAAGGATGTTTGCGGTAACCAATTACGTGCTGCATGTACAATTTTTGTTTAGCAACAGTGTGTTAAATTTATAGTAAATATAAGTATATATCACACATAGAGGAGAGATAAGCATAGGTTATAAATATAAACTGTAAAACACCTACTTGGGTACGTTTATATAGATATCTGAATGCGAGAGTTATGTATATATATCCCCTACCCTACTAAAGGGCATTTATAAGTGTGCCTGTGTGTGTGCGCGCGCGCGCGTCTCCCTTAGCTCAGCACCGGAGTGTACTGATCATAGCGGAAAATCCCGATACGTTAGTAGATGTCTCGTGTACGTATACTTGTTATGTTATTATATATTTATTATTTATACTTGTAATATATATTTATTCCTTTAATCGATATATATGCGACATATATATTAATATTTTTTTTTTTATTTATGCGATTTTTTTTTCTTCATAAAATAATGAACTATAACCAAAAGGTAATTACTCAAATTAGCCATAAGCCGTTTCTTCCGACCATCCTTCATCACCCTTTTCTAATTTCATTTAATTTTCATATTCGTTATTCATCGAATATTTATTTTAATTTAAAAAATTGCTAACACTGTTTTTATTATTAATACTGATATTTTAATTTACCTTACACATTCATATTTTCTATTATTATTTAATAATAATAAATGCCACCCGCCCGGAAGGCGTGTCGTAAGCACGCCGGGAGAAGTTAGTATATATAGACATACACGAATACATTTGTGCGCAATTACGGATGTAAGTACAAAGAAAAATGTCTTTAATTGAGGTTTATTTTTATTTAAATAAAAAACTTTCATATCTATTGAATTATGATGTATATAAATTATTAAAAATAATAATATGATGTCACATGCCACAGAAAAATTCATAAGCATATTAAAATATTTATCTCTTATTAATATATTTAGAAGAATACAGAACAATTAGTTTATAACTAAGGACTGTTATAACAACTAGTTGTGCACCTCGCCGTTTGATTGCAATCAACTTGACCAAAAGTATCCAAAAAAAGCCCAAAATCCAAAAATTTGGATTTTTGGACTTTTCTTAACTGCAGTAATATGCCCTCATTGACAGCTTTTCAACGATATATAATCACTGTTATTTATTTTCATTGGTTCCAAGGCTATATCCAAATAAAATTTTAATTAATGAAATATTTGGATCTTACAAGGGGAAGGCACATCTGTTCGAATCTGATTTTTTATTAATTTAAATATACTGATTTATTAATAATTATTAACCTATGACTGTAAAAAAAAATTACGATGAATAATAAATTCAATAATAATAACAAAAAAAAATATCAGAAGTTTTTAATGAAATAAAATTTTATGTACTTTACATTTTAAAAAAATGTGTAAACGTAATTTAATAGGCGTACAAGGATGTGTTGACAACAGCTTTTTCGAAAAAAAGAATTGGTCAATTATATTGGCACTAGGTAAAAAATCTGCTTTTATAATTTCCTCTGAAATCCTTATAAAGAAATTGAAATTTTCTTTTTCACGATATTCCCCACCCAATAAGCGAATTCTGGAAAAAAATTAATATGATCAAAATGCCTCGAATATACCAGTAGAAATATTTGAGTCAAATTTGAAGAAAATCGGTTGGGTCAATCCTGAGATACAAGACCAAAAGCAGTGCCACCCATACATATGTTTATATTATAAATATATTTTTCGGTCATATGTTTTTTTTTTGGTCTAAATGAATTAGTTGGAAATAAAAACCTAACGATTTGCCAAAAATTCCAATTACCCGTTTTTCACATGATTGCCATACTTTTTTTTTTTAATTTATTACACGGTGGATTTCTGAATTTAAGACAGCATTAAAAGATTTAAATGGCAGAAAGGCTCCTGGAATAGACGGAATACCTGTAGAATTACTGCGCAGTGCAGGTGAGGAAACGATTAATAGATTATACAAACTGGTGTGTAATATTTATGAAAAAGGGGAATTTCCGTCAGACTTCAAAAAAAGTGTTATAGTCATGATACCAAAGAAAGCAGGGGCAGATAAATGTGAAGAATACAGAACAATTAGTTTAACTAGTCACGCATCAAAAATCTTAACTAGAATTCTATACAGAAGAATTGAGAGGAGAGTGGAAGAAGTGTTAGGAGAAGACCAATTTGGTTTCAGGAAAATTATAGGGACAAGGGAAGCAATTTTAGGCCTCAGATTAATAGTAGAAGAAAGATTAAAGAAAAACAAACCAACATACTTGGCGTTTATAGACCTAGAAAAGACATTCGATAACGTAGACTGGAATAAAATGTTCAGCATTTTAAAAAAAATAGGGTTCAAATACAGAGATAGAAGAACAATTGCTAACATGTACGAGTAATGTAAACGAAACGAGTAGCACTAGATACGGAATCTTGGAGAGCTGCATCAAACCAGTCAAATGACTGAAGACAAAAAAAAAATATTTTTACTAATTATTAATTTAAATTATTTTTTTATGAGCCGTAATAAATGTATGTGCAAAACGGTAAAAAGTCTGAACAAGACCCTTAGTTTACTCCGATAGTAGTGTTTTTCTGAACCCATGCTCCTTTTTTTATCCTAAAGCCTTTATTCCGTGTTATCGGTCCTGATTTATCCTAATCCCGCTAACACTTGAAGGTTCCAGGTTGTGAAGAATCCTCAGTAACCGGTAGAGGGGGCTGCCTGTGTAACGATTTGGTAAACCTAACAGATGAAAAGCGTATCGGGTAAATCCGTGCCCATCCCCTAATATGTTAATAAACATATTTACTTTTTTTAAATAACAACGTAGTATGTAAGTAATAAAATGTAGATATTAATTTAGATATCATAAATTCTGAGATACAAGACCAAAAGCAGTGCCACACATACATATGTTTATATTATAAATATATTTTTCGGTCATATGTTTTTTTTTTTTTTTGGCCTAAATGAATTAGTTGGAAATAAAAACCTAACGATTAGCCAAAAATTCCAATAACCCGTTTTTCACATGATTGCCATACTTTTCCGTTTAATATAGATATTCTAGCTACATTTGCCGGGAAGATAAAAACTGTTCTTTTCATTCTACTCCGATATTATAAACTTTTAACTTACATTTTAGAATTATTCAACTTGTAGTACCCCCATAACGTTGAGCAATACAAAAAAGCCATTTTTTTTATCCGATGGATTATTTCTTCTCCCATTTTTATATAAGAATAACAGCCAGAAAAGAAAAAGATTAACACGCTTGTTTTTGTAACCTTATAATTGAATGTTGCCGGTTAAAATAAAATACATTATAATAAAAATAACAAAATAAATTTATAATAATGATGAATATAAATCACATCATGAACGAGTAGATATGTTTCCCGGATTGATCCCAAGAGAAATCAAACTTAAATTCGCGATCATAGTCAACCTTACAAAATACAAGATTACAAATTAAAAAAATAGATAAATAGTCCACATTAGTTATTCAAAATATAAATATATGAAAATACTAAATATAAAAAATAATTCACAATACAAAAGACAAGTGAAATATTTTTTCCTAATGTGAACGTTACAATCAGTTTTCAACTAGAAACAATAAGTAAACCCTCCCACCACGACCCAATGAAATGAAGATGATATATAACACATATAAATGAGGTCTAGTCGTGTACAAACTCAGGCCGACCATTACTGAGACGAATGGTTAAAAAACTCCAACCACTAAAGTACACCGGTATCCACTGACTAGTATTCAAATCCGTATAAAAGCAGCATATTATTTGAGCACATAACAGGAATTTTTTTTGTATTATTTAAAATTTCACTGACAGAGTAATATATTTTTCTTCTGTAAAAGAAATTTTTTTTAATTATATTTTAAATAAATTGGAAGAACCCGGGGCTCTTTCCCATTAGTTAAAGCATTGTGTCGCGTTATAAGAAAATAGCTCTGTTGTCTGGTTTGATAGAAATGGACGCTGTTATTTTTTAAGAATAACTGTCTATTCATTTTTGCCAAGATGTTATATTAATAAATATAAACATTAACGAAAAATTAACTAATATTAATCTTCTAAATATCGGTATACAAGATTCATGATTATGTAAACTAAACTACTATCTGATAACAGCTGATTGTTATATCTTAAAAACGTTTTTAAGAGAGCCTCAAGAGATTATATTAAGGTTAGACAAGGAATGTAACGTAATCAATTATAAATAATAGTGATGACTAATCGCGACATAAATCTTTTATAGTAATGTTAATTATGAAACATTTAAGGTACACGGATTATTAGAAGACCGGATATACGGATTTCCGATTGAAATATCAAATTATAATTTTATGTTAACGTAGATCTATAACATAAATTGTAAGCTGATTTCTGTTTCCTAAAGGAGTTTGTACAAAATTTACATTATAATTAAACAATTACAAATATATTTGTAAAAAAGAACTTGTTAAATATCAATTTTTTTTTACTTATTTAATAATCAAATGTTTTTGCATATTTATTCTAAAAATAATTGAAAATAAAAAGTAAGGTTAACTTACTGGTAAATTGTTGTGATTAGCAATAATACCCAAACGAACTTTTGAATATTTCTTCATGAACACTCTCCAAACAACATAAGCCATATTTGTAATAATCAAACCACTTAATACACATGTAATAAATAATTCACAAAAATATATAAATTAAGTTAAAACACAGACACACGCGCACGCACAATAGCTTCCCGCTTGTCTCGAGCGACGTGCTAGCTAGACTGAAGGTTTATATTGTTGAACGCGTTTTCATCACAGATCCCTACTCCTTTGACTAGTCAACAAATAAATTCAACATAAGCGGCAGCGACTGCCCGACGAATACTGTACCTACTGAATGCACACACACACACAAACGTCCGCACCGTCGCGTGGTGAGCAGTAGTACGTAACACACACCCACCAACTGCTATCTGTCGATCTGCTGTTGCTTCTGTCAACCACACATATACTACAGTGACACATTTACTAGCACGCTCTCTCGCACTGAACGTTGCAGTGCACAATAGTTGATAAGAATTATCTTTGTACCTTTTGATTACTGATTTTCATGCACTACTTTTGATTTTCATTTCATGACTTTTTGTTAAAAAAAATTACATTACCTCAACCCCAAAATTTAAGATTTTTTTTTTTTAGAAAAGAAGGAAAGCATTTTTCTTTTTTTTGTGTGACGTAATTATATCAAAATTAAGTATTCACTAAACTTTCTTTTTTTAATTTAAAATTTAGAATTGAACAAGACAAAATCTGACCAGTTTAAATAAAATTTTACTGGATAGTTTTTAAAAACCTAAAAAATCCAAAAAATTGTATGAATTTTTTTTATCTCTGTTCTAAACTCGAGTAGTTTAAAAGTTAGCGATAACCTGGTAATTTTTAATTTTTTTTTTTTTTTGTATATGATATTAAAAGCCTGATGTTAAAAGTATGGGAATACTGAAATAAACAACAAAGTATACCAACAATTAAATCAACGATATTTTGCCTGAAATTTTATGAATAACAAATTTTGAAAATATATGATATAATGAATATATCGGGTGTCCAAAAAATAATTCCACGATTTTAAATTAAATTTATTTTATTACATTTAAAATTACAAATGTACGTGTTTATTATATGAAAGTACAAATTCAAGTTTTCTTTTACCTCTTAGTGCAACTCATTATGAATACCGTTTACAACCCTGCAAATCGATAATCTACCTCATTTCACAATGGCTAGCATATCTGCGGGAATAAATTCAACGGGTACTGTTACTGTTTGGGTGAACTAGAGACTGGACTTTTTCTTTAAATGATATGTCTTTTACGTGGCCTCAAAAGAAGAAACCTATGGGTTTAAATCTGGACTTCACGGTGGCTAAACAATAGGAACTTCTCTATTATTCGGCCTTCTGGTACCTGTTGAGGAGTGCAGTCAGCACAACTTCTGCAAGATGTGGAGGTGCTCCGTCCAAAGGGAAAATTAGACTCTCCATATTTTCAGACTGTGAAAAAAGTTGTCTAACATACTCGAATACAATATACCCATCATAGTTTGTTCGCTGAAAATTGTCCAAAAATTCGATTATGCATGATACCACACCAGACATTCCACTTTTGGACATTTGCAGACGGATTTCACCGATTCGTGTCGATTTTCTAAGCTCAATACTGGATAATTATGACAATTAACAACTCAGTGAACATTAAATGTTGCTTCATTCAACAAAGTTTCAATCTCTTTTGAACATCATCAAAGGTAATGGTTTTAGGAGTATTTAGTCGGCGAATAACACTAGGAACTGAATGTTTTGAACTTCTTTGGGAATAATATTGAATTCTTTCTGTGATTCAGGCTTACCCGGTGAGTGTCCTTACAAAACGCTTCTGGTTCCCAAAAATTGTTCACACCAATTACGTGTACATTTTTTGTCACTCGGAAAATTTCTATGATAAACTCACAAATAATTTCTTTGAACGACATTCACTGATATTGTTTATGCAAACCAATACACCCATTGTGCTTTTTCTGTTGTCGACGGCATTGTACTGAAATCCGAACTCATAACAACTTAGCCTGTGCAACAGTCTAACGCTATTGCTATCTGACGGAGACTGTGTAAACTAGAACTTAATTTTTACTTCAAGTCTATGCATAAAACATTATTGAGTGCTGAAAAATAAAATTATATTCGTTCTTTAAACTCCGGAGTTCTTTTTCAGACACACGGCCATAATACGTTAATCTTTTTGTAATTTTTTATGATCCAACTTTTTACTTTCCCATCTGGATAGTTTTTAAAGACCTAAAAAATTGTATGAATTTTTTTTTATCTCTGTTCTAAACTCGAGTACAGGTTTAAAAGTTAGCGATAACCTAGTAATTTTTATTTTTTTTTTTTTTTTTTGTATATGAAAAATGTATTAAAAGCCTGATGTTAAAAGTATGGGAATACTGAAATAAACAACAAAGTATACCAACAATTAAATCATTTAGTTTTTTCCTTCTAGAGCTCTAGATGGAAAAAACTATTCACTCCAATTTAGGCATATGCGATTTTCACCTGATCTTGACGTTCTGCCACTTTCAGGAACCAAAAAAACTAAAAAGTCTGATGGAAATTTTACGGATGTTAATGTTCGTATGTAGGTGTGTGTTCGGTGTTGGCCTCTAAATCACCTTATATCTCCAGAACTACTGGACCGATTTTGACCAAATTGGGTCAGATTACTTTTGTGTATGGGGCATCGATGCCGTTAAATTTTCAACTTAAAAGGTCAAGGTTGTAAGGCTGTAGAGCAATATCACCCTCAGTATCTCGAAATTTCGCCTAGTTAAGGTCATCTTTTTTTTAGGCACATTTGTTAACAATTAAAAAATAACAATATTTGCAAAATCGCATCCCCACCCCAAAAAATGCTTTTGTAGTCGTCGGCTATGTTGTGATATCGCAAGTGAGTGATAGGATCAAATAAATGAATAATATTTAAAGTGTAAAAAAGTAACTAAGTCTGGATGGGTCTCCAACTCGATCGTCCGTTTGACTCGATATCTGGTATGTTAAGCCTGGCGGCTACATAGTCTGCCGATCGTACAAGCGAAATTTATTCTATGTAAGTTCTGAAATTACATTAGTTAAGTTAGCGCCGACCGGCGCCGCAAGTACCGCCACACCCGTGCGAATTGAATACGGTATACGCGCGCTCTTTAGTTGGTATCATTGAATTAAATAAACGAAAAAATATTATATTTAAATAAAATGATAAATATTTTAAATTCAGTTGTATTTTTAGGTCGTGCATCAGAAACAGCTCACAGTTGTAGGACTTTCCCGGAATCCGAATGACGGGAAAGTCCTACAAGTGTGGGTCAGCTTTTTTTTTATTCTGTAGTATTTTTTTTAAATTGACAAAAAATTTAAACTACATATCAAAAGTCATTTTATATGTTTTCACAAATGAAAGTTTTTATTTTTAGATAATTTTTTTAAAACTTCTAAAACAATTTATTTAGATCTAAAATGTTGGAATGAAATAATTTTGTAAAATTTTATTTTAGAAAAATCCTACTCTGTTCTAAAAATCAACTGCTTTATACGTGATTTTTTTTTGGAACAACGGTCACTACAGGACCATGTTTTTGTACAGATATCAAGTTAAATAATATTGAAAATACAAAATCAAGATTAAAGCCGTTTCAATTAACCAAATTAAAAAAATTTAACCTATAGTAAGACAGGATAAAAAAAACTGAATCAGATTTAAAAATCAGAAATGAATCTGCTAGCCATCTTTCTAATTATTTGAGAAGAGAATTTATTTGGAAATGGAAAATTACAAAGTTCAAGGTATCCAAAAGCAGATCATCGTTTGATGCAATTCTGACATATGTTATATACAACTATACATAAGCAATGGAAATATGCTACGTTAGAAAAGTAAAAGATTAAACTTGAAGGGATACACCATTCATTAATCACAATACATGAAACAGAATAAATTTGAGGAGTACATCTGAAACAAGTCAGCTTGTACACTCGCAAATTTGTTAAGAATGAACCACGGGAGGTTACCAATGTTGTGTTACAAAGCACAAGATAAGATCAGAGAGGACAAGCAAGGGGTACTCCACCAGGAGATGAAAGATGATATGGGAGAGTCTGGTGTGTCGATCTTATTGAATGGAGTGGGGATAAGAAGCCTGACTCAAGAGACCAACAAATATGGAATTGTCTGACACCTGTGGGTAGAAGAGGAGTTTGTTAACTTAAGTATAAAAATAAAAGATAATAAATAATTATTTTTCTATAAAGAGAACATAATCTGTGTTTTGTAAAACTTGTTTTTTATTAATAATTCCATGGATGTTGCACAGTATGATATCTTCCAGGTTGATCAATCTCCCTCCATTAATTTACTGCATTATAGAGTATATATTAAAATCAATAAAATGTCTTAATGGGTGTGTTCATATAGATGTAGTCTGCATTGTTTTAGTAAGGTCTTAGATTCTATAAAAAAAATGATCATTTTTGTCAAAAAACAAAAATATTTTTAGTTGACATTGTTTTGATTGGTTTTTTCTATCAATTGAGACTTCATTTTTTATTTTATTTATTTATTTTTACTTTTTTTAAATAACCAGGAAGTTTATTATTGCCTTCTCCAACCCTCCAAAAAAAAAACTCAAAAAACTTTGCATAACTTACTCAAAAAATTTTTAAATACTTTTATAAAGTTTCACAAATAAAATTTTCAAGCATTAACTTACTCAAAAAAAAAAGGTTACAAGAGATCTAATCCACATATGGATGATACCAATGGCTACAAAAAAGCCATCACTTATAAAAATAAAAAATATTTTAAAAAACAAGCAATTCGTGTATCAAATAATTAACATAAAAAATGCAATTGAGGCAGAAGTGTAAAGGGTTCCCACCAACAGCCAAAAAACAACTGGAAATTGATAATTCAATCTAAAAACTTAAAGATTTAAGGAGCTATAAAAAGTTTAAATTCCAGTTGTATGATCTAATAATTTGTTTATAGTACGTTACAATAAACAACAATTTAAGTATTTAGTTACAAAAGTTAAAAAGAAATCCTTAAGTTTGTTAATAAGAATAAATTTTGCTTATTTATCCTAGTGTTCTGAAATATATAACAAAACTCAGATTTTAACAGTTCAAAAATTAGGAGAATTATTTTATAAATAAATAATTAACTATTAACATAAAAAAGGATATATTTAAGTCTCCTTACAAGCAATTATGATGTAGTTTACACATATTTTGTTCTATTTTGTATTTATACATAATTATTATTAAACTACACAACAGAATTTGTTTAGTTTTCAATATTGTTTTTACTACTTGTTCATTGGAAATATTTTTTATTATTATCCAACAACTTCTTTTTTCATGATTGAGTAATTTATTTGTATATACATCTATTCTATATATATTGTTTGTATTTAGTCACTCAAAATGGAGTTAAGCTATTGCTCCATCTAAATAAATAAAATCACAACATAAGCATTTTTTTACGAAAAGTAACAATTTTTTTTCAATGTTGTAATTATCACTAAGATAAATTCAATAATGTATTTGCTTCCTATCAAGATTATAGATAAAATAAAAATAATAGATTACAATATAAAAATAAATAATAATAAAAATAATAAAGGACCACTCTGCCGATCTTCTTGGTGGATTGTTAGCTCCTTGGCATTTCATATGGAGGTTCCGGGTTCAAATTTTGGTAAGGTATGGCAATATTCATTACTACAAAATTTCCATTTCATATTCCTACAGCACAAGTTTGAGCTTATGTGGTGAATTAATCATAAAAGAAAAATTATGGTGTTCTAGAAATAAATAGATATGCTGAAGATATGTGTTAGTATTGTACAATTTAATAAATGCATTCAATCTTACCTGGTTCATTATAAACCTAAAAGTATTTTCATGTATTTAAAAAAAAAGAAATATTTTTTCTCTACTTTTTCAGTTCTCTCAATTCCACCTCGAGGGGAGATCTCTCCTCGTAGCATATCTGGTCGCTATAACACCCCCTCCATTCCTAGCCAAGAGTGGCTTAATAACATTACAAACATTTCCTAAAGCATAACATTTTCAATAATTACTATTTTCATCAGCATAAAATTAATATAAAATGCATATATACAATAAAATGTAAAGGAAAAAATGTTTCACGTATCAACTAGCTTGGCTCACTCATTGATTTTCCACTTATACAACTGCAGATAATAGAATTATCAACAGATAATAGACTCCCTTATCATTATTATTTTTGCGCATGATTTATAATAATTTTACACTAATAAAAAGAATATCTCTGAAAATGCACCTTTAGTGATTATTCTTACATATTTTTATAATTTATACAGTGATTTAATATTGTTTTAATATTAAAAAATAAAATACAGCCATTCAGTTTTGTCTGACCCTTGGCGATTACATAGGCATTGATGGTTTTGCCATTGGAATTTTCCCAGCAAGTTTTTACAGGTGGCTTGCCATTGCCTTCCCAATGTAGTTAATTGAAACCCAATCACCAAAGAGCACCACTATCTACATTCTAGTATTCAAATCTATAAAAAGCAACCGCCTTTACAACTCAAACCTTAAAAATCTCAACTTTGAAAATTAGCTGATTTTGTGATGATGAGTTTAACCACTAGACTAACCGGCTGATTTTTTTTGTTTTAATATCATATCATTACTATTATTACAAACATCTTTTTTTTTAATTTTAAGTGTCTGTAGTAATTAGCAACAAGTAAATATCTATGCATACTGTGAAATTATAAAAAATTTTGTTTAACCAGAGGATCTATAGGAGCTGGTTAATCTAACATAGCTTTGTGTGTTTAGATTTTATCACACTCAAATCCTTTAATATAAGGATTATAAATTATGGGCATTGATAATATTACATTTGAAGTTCCAGATATTGTACAATCAAGATATTAGGATACAGTTTACAATCTTACAAAAAAGAAATTATCATTATCATTAAAACAAACATTATCATTATACCAAATCAATTAAGTTATTCAATTTTAAATTTTCGTTTTTGAAAGCAACCTATGTAATTTATTTATTCTTACATACAAGGCTTATAATTAGGGCACTTTTATTTCAGCTGAATATTGTAATTAATTAAGCATTGCCAACAAATTGCAAATAGTTCCAAAATCATTCATGCAATTATTTTAAATAGTAGCCGCACCAGTAAAAAGATGTTATACATACAGTTGATTTTTTTTTTAATGAATAAAAACTAACTAATTTTAAAAAGCACACAAAAAATATTAAAAATCCTTCTTCAGATTTTAATACCAAGGGTCTAGTAAGTTCATTAATTGCATAATTGACAGAAGAAATATAAATAAGTGCTTATTAGTTGCAATAAAATTAATAAATAAATCTTAAAAAATTACTCAAAATCCCATGACAATATACAAGTATAATATATACAGTAAAACCTTTTAGCGTGAATTACCTTATAATCTAATCATTCATGGACTATTTTTTTTATTTTTGTCAAACTGACTGGGATACCTTGTTTATTATTGCTGGTGGGCTTAAAACTACTTCTGTGCATTATATTGAATATGTGTACAATATATTATTTGAAATTTAAATTATGAAAGCATTAGAACAATTCAAATAGTAATTGAATTAAAGGAATCTTATTATTTATTATATATAGCGGCAAACGACTGCTTTTTATCAGTTGTAATAGCAACCAATATAGGTTAGGTTCTACTGTGTCTTTAGTTTGTGAAAAACATCTTACAATGAACTGTTAATAACTCAGGCAACATACTAAATCAACAGCTGGTTGATTGAATTTGAACTATGATACTGTAGGATCACAATTGTGATAATAGCCGACTAGATCCTATGTAAGAAAATAAAACTTACCACCTATTGATTAACATACCTGAAAGTTGTATAAAACCTTCAACATAAACATTAAAATAACTACGGCCAAAGGCATACTTAATAAACATATGTAAAATGATGCTGGATGCAAACATCAAGAACTGTTGACATTTATTAATGACCTTATGACCATAGCAGTTGATGTCATTCAACTCACAGAGTGGGCATTTCAATTTATTATACTAATACCATTTGTAAATTGCCCAATATGATATAGTAACAGAATGTTTATATGGATCACCAGGCACTCCTGAAATAGCACATCAAAATTACCAAGCACACCACACCAGGTTTACTATAAAACTCACTTTCTAGAGCAAAAACTTTCTTCACCGAATCAAATATACTATTTATCAGCATGCTAAGCCCTTCAAAATTCAAGTACCATTTTACCCTACAAGTTACACCTCCATTTTATTCACTAGGTACTGGTTGTTAAATGATCATCACTACTTTCAGAGAAATTAACCAAAAACTGGTATTGTTTGTACCTCATATATGTTACATAATAGTCATAAGAAAGACAGAGACAGATGGTATAAAGCAACAAATTAATCTATTCTTTTCTCTAGGGGAAGCAATATATTATATATGAACTAACTCTTTACAGTAGAAAAACGATATATAAATAGATGTACTATATATTATAAACATGACAACCCACTTTATTAGTTAAGTAATGATAAAGAGGAAAAAATTAATAAAAAACCAACAGTACTTTTAACTCTCTTGATAGAACTGTTACATATTATAAATTGCCACTTTTACAATAAACCAATTATTTTTTACTCTTTTACTTCTTAATAGCAGATCTTTATTGCTTTTTAGTAAACTTTAAATGGATTTATAATAGAAAAATCTTGAATAACAAAATTAATAAATTTTTAACAGTGATATAAGATTTAATTTAATAAATTATTCAATACCATAAATGTAACCTTTCTTTTTCCTGTTTAGCCTCCGGTAACTACCGTTTAGATAATTCTTCAGAGGATGAATGAGGATGATATGTATGAGTGTAAGTGAAGTGTAGTCTTATACATTCTCAGTTTGACCATTCCTGAGATGTGAGGTTAATTGAAACCCAACCACCAAAGAACACTGGTATCCACGATCTGGTATTCAAGTCCGTGTAAAAATAACTGGCTTTACTAGGGCTTGAACGCTGGAACTCTCGGCTTCCAAATCAGCTGATTTGGGAAGACGCGTTCACCACTAGACCAACCTGGTGGGTTAATAATAAAAAGCTGATCATTCATTTAAACAGTAATTTAATATAACATATAAAGTTGATTGGACCGCTGTAAAATTTTGTTAACTAAACTGTTACCGAGATAGTCATAAATTAAATATAAAATAAAAAAAATATTGTAGAAAATTATTTTTTAAAAATTTAAAAATCATCTGTAGATGAGCCATACAATTTTTTATAATTACAAAATTATATTTAAATCTTAACCTTATGTTACAAGATTTTTAAGTACATGAGCTAAATTTTGATACATTCATTCTATATGAATTTATTTTACTGCTAACTTGATGTCATGTTAATGACCCCTCAATTTAGTTAAGGAGAAGTCACTTTTAATTACTGAATCTAAACCCAATTATAAGTGATTCCGTAAAATTTGTTATAAAATTAGTAGATACTTTTGGTTAATAATTCATATTTAGTTTAAAACTAATCCTTCAAAAGTTTTATTTACACCTTTTTATCATGATCCAACAACTAATACTTTATTTACAAGGAAATTGAATTAACGATAAAAATGAAAAAAATAAATAAATGATTTGACTTACATTATAAATACCAGATGATGGAAACCGTATAATATTAAACCTTGATATAGAGTTACACTTAAAACAAAGAATACAAAGCATCTGATAAATGAATATCTAATATTTTATAAATTTAACAATATCTAAACTGCACTTGACACTAAACATAATGTAACAAGTTCTAAAAGTTGACTGACCTCTATATGCAAAAAGACAATGTTGGTCATAGTATAAGGAGGTGCCAAAGAACCACCCACATTGGACAAGATCCCACGCGGTCAGTCACACATATAGTTACAACAGAAGACACGACACAAAGAACTTATTTTCCTGAACTGAATATATAAATACTTCAACAAAACAAACACTACAATGAATATTGTACAACTGACCAACATATAATGAATGTTTGACCAACATAAATTATTTCACTCATCGTTCTTAAATTTTATTATACAATAAATCATCATATAACAGTAGAGGAAAATTATGAATAATTTTAAGAAATATACAATGGAAATGCATAAGTAAAGTTATGCTTTTAAAAGTATGAAGTACAGTTTAACATCTTTTGATATCTTACCATTATCCCAAGGTTATTGCAATATCTTGACCTGTTATCTCTGTTCTTGATGATATTTTTAACATCGTATGTTGCTACACTAAAACAACTTTATCATGTACCATTTGGAACCGTTTATACTAGAAATACTATAAAAAAATTCTAACATTTTACTTTTTATAAATTTGTAAAAAGTAAATGTTTAAAAACCATTTATAGATAAATTTCTAAGATTAAGTGTATATGTCAACTTGATGATGACAGTCATAGTAAAAGTAAATATTAAAAAAAAACTTAAAATACAAAAAGTCAGCGACTCTGGTTATAGAGGGCTTCGTCCTCAATAGACTATGGTTTAGGAGGAAAATTAAATGGAGAATAAAATATATAGATATGGTAGTAAACAATTATGTAAAAACATTATTCTACAATTTCAGTAAAATTTTGAGGTATAATATCGCTAGTGACCAAAATTAACTATAACCAAAATTATTAGCATTACTCAGCCACCTTCAAAAATCATCGAAGAAAATTTAAAAAATGACTTAAGAAAAGTGACATACTAATGTAATGAAATCATCTAATTGGTACAAGAATAAGACTTTTAAGTCCAGTAACTACAAAAAAGTGTGCTTTGCCCTCATTTATGGGGTATTGAATCAAACCAAACACGATTAGAAATTATATAATATGCATTAATTATGTGAAAAAATTCATCTACCCTTGAGATAAATGTTGAGATACAGGATCCATGAGATCTATATCTCCCTGCCTACCTGACCAATTATCCTAAATGGCATCATAAAATGAATGTCCTACATATAGAAATGATTGTACCAAATTACATTCAAATCTATCCCACCCAGTCCAAGTAAAAAGTTGGCAGACATACTTTTGTAATTTTTCAATGCTAAACTCGTGTTTTTTGGTTAGGGTGATTATGAAACACCAATATTCATAAAACTCAATATCCAGATATTCGATCCAATTACCATATTTTTTTCTAATATATATAATATTCTGTATAGCTATACAATATAACTACATAACTGGGAAAGTAAAAAATGAAAAACAAAAATTTAATAAATAATTTTACAAAAAATCTGGGCCTGGGTACCAGACATTATATTGTGCTCTGAACAGACTAAATTCAGCCCAATATAAAAAGCATTGTAGGGCAAAATAATGTGATTCCACTCTATCCAGTTGCCAAGTCACAGAACAGCGTTTGGTTTGCTCTCCAGTGTGACCATCACTCTGAACACAAACATGGGCTCAGGTGATCACTTTGTTTTTTTTCATCATGCACCCTGTTACTAATTAAGTTTGAATACTAGCTGACAATAAAAGTTATGCCTGTTTTAAAACCATATTAGAGAACATAGAAATTGTTATGGAGTTATTTAAATTTTGGAAGGCAACCCATTTCTTAGAAAATGGCCTCAAAATGAACAGAATTACACCCATCCTGCTCTAAAACTCAACAATCCAGATCTTAGGAACAAAATAGTTGCCAATATAACTGATTTCTAAGACATGTTACTAACTAATTAATTGTGAGTCATTTCCAGTATAATTCAATGGACTGCCAACTAGTAGTTCTGCCAGCCTCCATGGTACGAGTGGTAGCATCTCGGCCTTTCATCCGGAGGTCCTGTATTCGAATCCCAGTTAGGCACAGCATTTTCACATGCTACAAAATTATCATTTCATCTCATCCTCTGAAGCAAACCTAACAGTGGTCCTGGATGCTAACAAAAAAAATCTAGTAGTTCTAAGTGACTAGGCTTCCCAGCTCACTTTCAGTCTCCTATAAATATGTATCTGGCACATAATATTTCAAATGAATGAATAAACATTAAACATTATCAATTTATGAAAAAAATTGAAAAATACCCAGTGTTTATCATCAGTTGTAAAATAGTGTCAGGTAATGCAGTAACATAGTTAGGTAAAAATGATAGTTGTCAACATGTTCAATAGAATAACCAAAATACAATCAACTGATAAACTGAATTATGAAATAAATAATATATGTAATGCACACAAAAAGTATGGAAGCAAGTTTTATGCTTCTTCATTCATACACATAGCTATTTAGGAAGTCCTCTTTATACACAGTTCCAAAAGTGTGCAACATGTTACATAAAAATATTAAACATACAAAAATTCAAAAGAAATTCACAAGCAGTTGAAGAAATAGGTATCTGAAGTCAAACAAATATTAATAGCTTATTTACAGGATTTTAATGAAAATATACACATAAAATTAATTGTTTTTTCCCAAACAGATCGTATCATACTTTTTCATAAGTAGGAAAATGTAAAACAGACTCTAGATTAACAGATATTCTGAAATATTTACATATTTTATCAGTTTAGCATTAATATTTCACATGAAGGCTGTTGTTAGATTACTTGTTATTCCTATCATTGCAGCACAGTATATTTTTAAGTATTACTGGCAAAATAATTTGTATAGCTGAAATAACTGTACTTCTGAAGTAAATAAATAAATTAGTTTAAAATTATTAAAAAAAAAGCTTGGAATAATGTTTTCAATTTCAAACTGCACATTTAGTTTTGAACAAAATTCTCATTTAGTTTATTTGTTTGTTAACATTTTTAAAGATTTCTATTTATTAATACATTTTAGTACTCATTTAATAAAACCCCCTGTTTGCATTTAACTGGATTTTTAATTACAAATTACACAAACATATAAATGTGTATTAAAAGGATTTCCAACACAGTGTCTTTAATGTGCCGGAGTTTATTATCAGCTGAAGCAGACCAGGCACCTTGCCACTTTGCTCGAAAAGCGTGTTTAACACAATTAATAAAATCGCATGTATTAACACGAGTTGTGAAGGACAGTTGACTACATGTGTCTTTAACAGCAGAATCTGCACGTTCATTGATCACAATTCCCATATAGTTAGGGATTCAGCAGAAACTCACTTGCATGTTGCAATGGTTGAACTCAGCGACTGCATTATATATTTCAGTGACAACAAGAGTACAAATCTTCTAAAGCTTGAAGTGCTCTACACAAGTCACTACAAATAAGGATATGATGGTATTTTAGGTTGACAATATTCAGAGCCTTAATAACAGTGTACAGTTCTGAGGTAAATACACTTGTAATTTTAGGTAGACTAAACATAAAGGATCTGCTGCTACTAACAATAAATGCGCATCCAACGATATCATTCTGTTTTGATCAATCAGTTACGCTATTGCATCAGGGTTTATCTTGGAGAGAATATGGTTAAACATTTACTGAAAAATGACAGGTGGTGGTGGTGAAGGTTTATTGTATGTGGTAAGGTAAGGTATGATAAGGTAAAATTTATAAGGATGGTTCTCCACAGGGGATATGAACAGCGAAACATTGGAAAAATAGGTCTCAACATTTAAAAGCTGTAGTAACTGCCAGGCACATAAACCCATAGGTGCAGTATAACGTGGATGGTCTTAATAGAATTGTAAATTAGGATTCACAAAAACTGCGGTTAAAGCCGAGTGATTTGGTTGCCCTTTAAGATGGGCAAAGTAAAATGCTAGAAACTGGTTACTTCTGTCCCAAAGTGATGGTTCACCGCACTCAACAAGTATGCTAGAGACAGGGCTTGAACTAAAATCACCTGTACAAAGATGAAGTAAAGCATGATGTACAGCATCTAGCATCTTCAGCGTGGTATTACACGGTGAAGAGTAGGCAATACAACCATAATCTATGCTAAGACTAAGGAATAATCATAAGACTAAGACTAAGCATAATCTAATCTGAACTAAGAAATGATAAAATCGCAACATCCAAGATCGATCGGCTCCCCAATTGGTGTTGCTAAGGACTTGCAGCATATCTAAAAGTTTGGAACATTTTGTTTTTAATTCTTTGATGTGTTTGAGGCTATCAAAAAACAAACCTATGAACCTGATATCAGGAGATAAAGTAATTAGCTCTCCATTGAGAAAAACTTGTGCAATGTAACGGTTCCGCAGCCAAGAAAAAATTACACATTTTGTTTTCTCAGGTGAAAAGATGAAGTTGGTAACCCTGGACCAAGTTTCAATGTAAGATATAGCATTCTGTAGCAGTCTCTCTACTGTGGCTGTTGGATGGGATATAATATATATGGCAAAATCATCAACAAACATGAAACAGGTGGTTGCACACATTCAGTAATACCATTGATGGCTATAGCAAACAAGATGGCACTTCCTTGTGGTACTCCATTCTCCAAAGTAACACTACCTGATAAGGAATCTCCAACACAAACACTGAAAGTTTGGTCATTTAAGAAATCCCTGATAAATGCAAGCATACAGCCTTTGACTTCCCATTCTTTAAGGGTGTTAAGAATGACCACGTCACCAGGCCGTGTTGTACGCCTTTTTGATATCACAGAAGATAGCTACAAAACGCTGGGGGAGTAGGAAAGCGTTATGAATAGCTGCTTCCAGTGACACTAAATGGTTAATGGAAGAACAACCTTGGCGGAAACCGCATTCTTCAAGGCATAAAAAGCCATGTCTCTCTAAGTACCATGTGAGCCTGTGGTTCACTCTCTCCATCACTTTGCATAAAATGCTTGTCAAAGAGATAGCGCGGTAGCTTGAGGGGCTTCCTTTGTCTTACCAGGTTTAAGTACTGTACAAGAATGGCTTCTGACCAGACGGCAGGGAAAACTTGTGAGGAGAATATACTATTATAAATACACAATAGGTGTTGTAGCACCAAGTTAGTATGGTGTGAGATGAATGTTGTCAGGTCCAGGGGAGAAGTCATGTGAGTTTTTAAGTGCGTGTGACAACTTATTGAATGAAAATGGAGTGTTTAATTCACTGACCAAATCACCAACGTTTAACGATGGTATTTTCATCTGTAATTTGTATCTCTGAAATTCATTACTGTATGATGATGTGAGGTAATGAACGGAAACAATCTACCAAAATACTTGCCATTGTAGAAAGTGATGTAAGGCGTTGTCCTTCATGAATGAGTCCGAGAATGGATTATTTTAGTGAATCCGTAGATTGTATGGATCTTTTCCACACAGCAGACATGGTAGTAGTCCGTGAGATGGTGTCCACGTATCTCCTCCTAGCGTCCAAGAATACTCGGCGACATATGCTCTAGCCATATGGTGTAAATCTAAATGTTCATTTGTAGGCATGCGGTTAAATTTGCACAGTGCATGTATTAGTGTTCTAGCAATCATTATTCCACCAAGAAACGGAAAGATGTCGTGGGTTTCCTAATGTTTGTGGGATATATCTATTAGCATTGTCAAGTATCAGAGACAAAAAAGAGGTTGGTTCATAAAGGGCATCTGCACCATTGTCATATTGTGATGGGAAGGCTTTATGGTAACCGTTCTAATCTACCTTTTCAATAATCCATCTCTGTGGCCTTTTATTCACCTTGCAGTTGATACCAATGGTTATAATAATTGGCCTGTGGTCACTGCCGTGAAGGTCGTCACAAGCAGACCAATTAAGATGAGGCAATAAATTCAGTGAACATAAGGAGAGGTTGATGTTTGACAGTGCACCAGACAATGAGGACATGAGTGTGTATGACCCATCAATCAACAGACAAAGGTCCAATTCTTGTCTCAGTTTATTTACCATATTTCCCTGAGAGGAGCCCCAGGAAATATGGTGGGCATTGAAGTCTCCTACTATAAGTGATGGTGATGGGATTTGCATGAGATCTGACATTTCTTGCGCATTGAACTGAGTTCGGTGAGAGATACAAATTGCAGATATGCAATTTAAAGGGAACTGAGATTTTTACAGCAACAGCAGGAATAAGGGTAGGCGACACCTCATTCCGTATGAAAATAGCAACACCACTATCCTCTCTACTATCCACAAGACAGATGTATATCTCACAGGTATAACCTTTGAGTGTTACTGCATCTTGTAAGATGTATTTCTTAGAAGCATATTATTAATGGTTCATGTGTGGGCGTGAAAAAAACACTCATCTCATCAAACATCTTCAATGCAGGACCAAAGACCTCTAACAATCGACTGAATAATGCTCATAAATAAGGTTAGTTGGATACAGAAATAAAGATAAATTTATAAAAAAATTAGTTTTAGGTGATCCAGTTTTTCTTTTTCAAATTTTTTGTTTTAAGAAAATCCAAAGCCCTGGGATCGGGTGGTTCCTCTATCAAATTCTCCAGTAGATGTGGTGCTGGAGGGGGAGATTTTAAAAAATGGGAAGTTGCAGACAACATCCCAGAGGAGGTGGCTGCATGGGCTCCCTTAATGTGGAGCTTATTTGGTGGCTTACCACCACTGTATTTACCCCTATCCGCAAAGGTAAAACTTTAGGGACAGGATCTTTCTGGGGGATCCCACTGGTGTTCTTTTGCACATCCACTACTGTTCAGGCAAGAACTTGTGCCATAGTTTTGACATTGGAAACACTGCCAGGGTTAGGAATGAATGCTCGTACTCTAACCAATAGATAGATATCCTTCTTTAATTTTCTCCAGTGATGTGGGAAGGTTGAAGGTTAAAATTAGAGGGAGTAGTTCCTTCCATACCACTCAGGTGTTTCATTATTCTCTTCACCTCTGTAATACCTTGAGGATGAAGCTCTTCAGCAGTTTTGCTAACGTCAATCTAAAGAAGATCCCGGCAAAAAATTATTCCTCAACTAGTAGTATTCATGGTTTTATGACATACCACATTTCTACTTACACCACCCATATTGGTTAGATGTAATAGTGATCGACTCTGGTCATAACTGAAAGTCTCTATTAGTATTGATCCGTTTCTCAGTTTTCTTATGTTCTTGGGAGAACCACTTGAACCAGTTACTACCTTTTTGATCAGGGAAGGTGAGACCTTATGAAGGGAACCACCTTCCTGATTATTCCGAACAACAAAACGGATATTTTGATATTTTATGTCCGATACTTTACAATTCTCTTCAGCAGGACTTTTAACCTCATCAGACAAAGCTGATTAAGGCCTTTTCACTAAACAAATACTGGTAATTTTTTCTGTTTATTTGAAATAAATAACCACACGTTATACTTTATTGATATATGTGTATCTTTACATAAATATTTTTATATACACGCATTTATTGCGTGAAGTCACTGAAATCTTACCTCATACCTGTTCTGTTTTATGGATTATTTTTTTGTTTTAATTATTATTATTATATAAATCAGAATTTTATGAATAGTTTGTAATCCATTATGAGGTTTAAAGGCATTTTTTAAAACACATGTGCATGTGAAGCTAGATTCCAACAAATTAGTCATAGTAATTTTTTAACATTAAACAACAAAGCATATTTACTTCTGTTTTACTTATGCTATCTTTCTTTATGGGCAAATATAGTGAGTCTACGTTTTCAGTTATATTGTAAATGAAGAATTATAAATTAAAAATATGTAAAAAACTATATCTTGGAGATTGAAAAATGTGGAATAAATTAAAATGTCAGCAGCGAAAATGTTTAGTAAACCAGATCATAAAAATTAAACAAACAACATTGTCATTTATTAGTTGTCAATGATGAAAGCAACCAATGCCACATAAATAAAAATTTCTTTGAAATTCAAGGATACAAATGAAGACGACTTCAAGAGTCATGGTTGATCACATCCTGGTATATATGCAATTGAATTCATTATGGGTTAGGTATTGTTTCTTATAACAAGCTGTTTTAATGCCCAATCACTCGATAGAAATTTATATTATGTAGTATAGCAGTTTTACTGTATCTTTATACAATTTTTTTTTTCATTTTCATATTATATCTGCTTAAGGAGAAAAAACTGCCAAACAATAATTCAAAACTTGGACAATATTAGTGCCAGGCTTTATGATCTTAATGGAATTTTTTTTGCAAAAAGTGTAACTTTTTATTTGCATTTATTCACTGATGTTATTGATTATATAATGGCAAAACATGCATAAGTAAAAATTAAAATACAAATTGATTTAAAAGTAAGAAAACTTCTTTATAAAAAAAAAAAAAAAAAAATACTATTATGCAAGATTTTGCAAAAGTAAAATTTATTCTCCTATGATTTAATATGATTATAATACCTACCAACAACCAAAAGTTCCTCTGGAAATAACCTACAAAAAAAAATCTTAAAAATTAATAGTCTCAATCTCCTTCAAAGTAGTGTATCCCCTTCCACATGTTTAATGCGTTTCCATTGTTTTTTCAATGACTGGAATCACTTTCCTCACCTCTATCAGGGTATTCATTAATCACCTATGATTTGACCTGGCTCTCTTCTTGAAAGTCATTCCATAAGCTTCAGTTTAATGTTCAAAATCAAGGACAAGTTACATGTAATGAAGTCTGGGGAGCAGAGATAACTGCCATAACATTACACAAAAGTAATCTGTAGGCTGGAGGCAGTCATGGTGCATGATTTGTGAATTGACGCAAATTCAAATCAATTTGCCTTGCTTCTATGGCCATAATCAGTGTGAGTGATGCTTGATTTCACGATCATAGCCGTAGAAGTTTTTATCACCAGAAATGATAATGTTAGATATAAATTTTGGGTTATTTTTAGAAAGTTTTTTAAGGTCAATGCAACTTCAACATGATGCTGTTTTTGTTTAATGTTAAGCTGCTTCAAAACAAATTTCATAACAACGTGCCAGTTGTGAGCTCCTGTAACAAAATCACTGACTAACACCACACAAGAGACCTGCAATCTTACAAATTTATCTATTTACATTTTCACAAGTAAATAATATTTTCTTGAAATATAACTTACATTTCTTGGAATATGAACCAAGCCAGCTCGAACTTTAGTTATTTAAGGTCATTTTTAACGCTGCTACTACTAGTGCCAATGTAGGTTGGTAAGTTACTAATGTCATCTGTTGTTGCCAGTTGTAAACTACTCATGCTACAGTACAGTATAGTTTTGTTCTTTCTCTGTGTTTTTTAAAATTGCTTATTCAATCAGAGCGAAAAGATCATTATAGCAGAAGCTTAATTGCATGCTGGATCCTTTTAAGAAACATGTCAAATATTTTCAAAAAAATTTCCAAATGCCAGTATCCCAGTAAAGAACAGCACATATGATTTCATTAAAAATGGTGGTTTGATATTCAAAAAAGAATTTTAGCAAGTTTTAAACAAATCTATATGCAAATTATTACAAAAAAGTGGTGCAAAATATATGACTTACCATAAGACTACATGATTTAAATTCAAAATCATATCATGTAACAACTTAAGTGAATAGAGAAAGTGAAACATTTTAATTATTGCAACTTGCTTCTTAAAAACTACTGTTGGACAGATGGACCTTGATGCTGTATTTCACATCACCAAGGCATGATTTCATTTATCTGTAATTCACAATGAGAAAATCAGTGAATGATGTGCTTTCTGGTAATTGTATAGTAGGGCCAATATGTTTTGACCAGATTGTCAATACAGAAGTATACTGCACAATTTATGAAGAATTTGATACTAAGTTAAAGATTGTGAAAAAGAATACGACAAATTCTTCAAACAAGAGAGAGATCAATGTGTTATACATCAAATGTTTCAGAAGCACATGTTCACGTGGCTTTTATAAAATAATGAACTATCAGCAGAGGGACTTCCACATTCCCCAAATTTGTCTAGTTGCGATTTTTTCTTTGGGGTTATTGAAGGGTATATTTTATCAATCGAATCCCCACAGTATCAATGAATTGAGCAATTTGTTCACAGATACCAACACATCAGGAAACATTAAACAAGAAATAAATCATACAGAAACATTTTGAATCAGATGACTGACTCTTAATATGATCACTTGAGCACAAAAGTGCATCACTGTACATGGTACTCTTTTCAAAAATATTTTGTAAAATATTGTAAACATGTAAAATTTTATTACAAATCTCTCTGGTAAAAGTAATGTAAAAGAGATGGTTCATGGATGAGGCAGGTGGAGAAATTTTGTACAAGGCCCAAACCTGATGAAAGTTGGATTAAAGGGAACTGAATATCACGATGATGATAAACAATTTTGATAATGTAAATACAGAATTTAATGTTAGTTACGTTTTCATTTTCTCATTTCATTCATAAAATATTAAATGTCACAACTTTATTTAGTCTACATTTTAAAACAAGCAGCAAAATACCACTAAAGCAGTTCAGTTTTAAGCTGCTTAACCAGAACCAGTCTGTACTACTCTTAATAATAATGAAATAAGCTTTTATGCTAAGAAAGATCAATTAGAAACACTATATATGTAGGAAAAGGAAATATGAAAAAATAGTCATTCACACTTCTTTTACCTGGACACCACGAATATAACAAATAGATTTTCGTATTCATCAACTAGATCAAGCTTAAGGTCTTAATTAAACAACACAGTTAATTACGGTACAGATAGCAATACATCAGGAAACATTCAGCAAGAAACAGATCACAAAGAAAACAACATTTTGAATCAGGTAACTAATACAATCACTCGAGCACAAAAGTGCATCACTGCACTTTGTACTCTTTTCAAAAATATTTTGTAAAGTATGGCAAATATATAAAATTTTATTATGAACTCTAGAGAGAGAGAGAGAGAGAGAGAGAGAGAGAGATGATTCATGCAATGAAATGGGATGGTACATGAACAAAATGGATCATGGAGGAAATGGGAAAAAATTAATGAAATATGTGAAAATATTAAATAAATTATTGAAACTCTGTTTAAAAAATCTTGAAATAATAACATACAACACATCAATTTTTAATAACAATTCGTGACAATGAAATAAATTATTAAAAACATTCAGATAATAACTAACAAAACAATTTAATCTAATCTACATACAACCATATCTGATTACAGATACAGTATTAAGTAACACTATTTTAGTAGGTCATCTAAAACTAATTGAATCTTTCATAAAATTAAATAATTATTACCTAACAAGATTAAAAAAAAATTAAATAAAAAACCCAACAATTCACCAATATGATTTATAAAATAAAGCTAAGCTGTACACAACAATTAAAATATATAACATAATTTTAAAAAGTTTTATTTTTTTCAACTGCTGAGACAAAACTAACAATTATCTACTTACAGGAATAAATGACAACATTAATACTAAGTTTAATAACAATATGACTTGTATAACATCACACACACACGCACGCACGTGCACACACACACATTATATTTATTTATATATATTTCATTTTTCAGGTACATCCTTAGTTTTAGCAGAGCACGAAGAAATGAAAACATTTACACTCCTAAGTTAAATATTCAACGTAAACAAGAATTTATTTTTACAAAATTAAAATAAATTTAATTCTAAAATAAAATCAAATAGGTGTAGAAAATATTTCATATAAAGGTTCCTGATAACACTATTTATACTAAAAAAAAATATGGATATATATTTATATGAAATATAATTATACAATTTTATTAACACAGTGATCAATATGGTAATGAATTATTTGAATTTTCAAAAAAAAGAACAAATATATATATAAATATATACACACACACACACACACACACACACACACACACACACACGAGTATACATAAACAAAATACATCTGGACTTACGTAGTACAAAAAGTTCATCTATTTGTTTTTTTATCTAACAAAATAATAATAAAATAAAAGACACAATGATTATAAAGTAAAGATAATAATTAAATTGTAAGGTTCACTGGAAAAAAAATATATACATATATCAATATTTGGTCAATATGGCACCAAGTTAAATAGACATCTCATGGTTCCAAAAGTTGTGATAAATATTTCTAAAGCAGTATATTTAGAATTAATTACACATCATTTTGTAATCCATGCAATTCATTATTATACTTGAGATTTCATTCTACAATAAAAAAAATATTTAAGAAAATCCTCAAACCAATATTTTGGTATAATCAAATGAAAAAAAATTCAGGATATGGTTTCCTGAAATCCAGTAATTCTATGTGAATTTAGGTTAACTTCAAAGTTTATTAAGAACTGATGAGATAATGGTAAATAGAATATTTCATTTCTTGGAATACACCTTTCAGAAATAATAAAAATTATTATTGAAATTATCATTTCAATAAAAAATTTATTGAAATTATTGATCACCAATTGAAATTATCATGATCACCAGATATCTAACCAAAAATTTTAAGTATATAAAAATTAATCTCCTGAAGCTCATAATGCTTACAAATTGATTATTTTCTCTTTTCACTTTCCCTTTTGTCATGTTTAATATCTTTTTCCTTGGATAGGTAATGTGGATGTTGGAAATAAAAACCATACCGATTCCATTTATAAAACTGCAAAGTGATAATCATACAGTAAATAAAAGTAAGATGGCAAATGTGTTTATGAACTTATTAGGAGACTACATTTTTCAAATAAGGTCTAACAAAAAGTGTCTATCATATAAATAAGGTCCGATCAGGTAAAGGCATTCTAGTCATTATCTATAATTAAAGCATCTAATAATTTATTTTCTAAAATCAATTCTGACAACTATTAAACAAAGCTATACTTCATAAAGAGTAATAACTACAAAAAAAAAAACCAAAAAATATTTCATTTTAAGTACGATACATCATATAAATCATTTCAGGAATGGATATGTAACTTCACAATAACAAAAAAGAATCTTCTCTAGACATTTGCCTAATTGGAATGAGGAAAAACAACTACGTATGTAAAATCATGTATGAGGAGATTTTTGCGATGCTGTTCTGATCAAGTTTTTTAATAGTTTCCCCTTGCTCTATCAAAGCAAATGCCTAGACATACACAAGTTTCTACAAGTAAATGAACAAAGAAATATAAAATTGTGAATATTTGTATCTAAAAAAATATAATTTTTTAATGTATATTTTTTAAATAATCTTAAAATAGACTATAAGATTTATCCACAAAACTAATTCACAGTGTTTTATACAGCACTGCAAAAGTTCAATTTATTTTTTTAACTAAAACAGCTAATTTTTGAAATCATATGGAAAAACAAAACAAAATGTTGTCAGAAACATAAGTTTAATTCTAAACTACCACCAGATTATTACATATGTCTCATATCTATGATTTATATATACTCTATCAAGAGGCAATAAAAAACATTATAATATAATACAAAAAAGTAGTAAGTAATGAAAATCATGTTAAATTGTGAAAATTGATTAAAGTGTAGTGCTTAAAAATATACACAGAAATATCGCATTGACCCTTTGCTATCATTTATTTTTTCTCATCTTAAAAACAGGAGATCAAGATAAAATTTCACAAATGTCTTAATTAAAAATAATTTTACTCCTTTTACAAAATTTTACAACTTTTACGCAGGCACATGAGAAAGTAAATATTTTTTTTTTTAAGAACTGTATTAGTTCACAATAACTATTACAAACATTTCTATCCAATTAAAAATATATAAACCTCTAATAAACATATGTTTTATTAAATTTATAAGAACATTAATGAAAAAGTTATAACTCATAAGCCATTAAGCTTACATCTATTTGTCATTGTTAGATAATTATAGGCACTGCAAGCTATTGTCAGTGATATTTATGGCTTATTTATTTATGTACCATAACTTGTTTTAAATCAAATCAATAACTTCTTTATCAATCCATCATTCAGAGTCTACAATAACCAGCAATCATAGTTCAATCAACTATAATCTGAAATTATTGATTGTTATTATATATCTGATGATGAGATATAAAATGTAATCAATATAATAGTAAATAATGATAATTAGTACATTAATAATTTTTATTAGACATGGGCTCCGGTACTGGTTACTTATACCTGTATGAGCACTGATAATGAGGTATCCTATTTTCACTTCAATTTCCCTACTGTGCAGCAGTGAAGTGATAAAATATTTACTGTCGCTGTGGTGTGATACTGTAGATGTAAGATTTGGTGCAGTTAGAGCCTAAACAAGATACAGCTCACTCACAACACTGCTAAATAACGTAAATAATTCTATCAATGATAATTGATAGCGATAGAAGTAGAAATTTACAAGATACAGGTAACCTATATTGCACAAATAGAAATGCAAATACTGGACAACGAAGGTCTGTAAGGCACAAAAATTACATTCATTAAAGAAAAATATCGCAGCCAACATGTTAATTACAACTTTATAAGTAAATTAATAAAGACATCAATCTAAGAGTGATAAGTGATCGAGAATGCAACACACTAAGTTAACATTAATAGAATACAGGATTGAGCTGAACAATAAAATTTAAGCATTTTCTTTTTGTAAAGAAAATGCTTACCTGCTTAAAAAATGAATATAATAGCAGTTTCTTTTAACGAAAGTCAAATTAGATAGGGAGAGCATATTTGACTGCAGTCGAGATTAAGGTAGCTGAAGGGTTAATATAAAGGTAACTAAAACATTTTTATGGAAATAAAAGTGAGATTATGAACCAATAACATTAATATATTTTATACTTATAAATATATATGTCCATGTGCATGTATGTGTACATTATTTTTACAATTTATACATTACATATAATATATGTATATGTATAATATGTATAATATATGTATATGTATATATGTACATGCACACTCATTTTATATACATATACATAGCTTTTTCCAAACATTATATATATCATTGTATCAAACCAACTATTTTAAAAATAAATATATTATATCAATCACATAGAGTTCAAATAAAAGTTAAGATAATAATAAAATAAAATAAGTATATACATACTAATGAAATTAATTTAAAATTTAACAATATTTAAATTTATTTTAACTGTGTGTAATTTGTAAAATTTGTTTGTTGATGACAAGAGTTACACATTCTGAAAGCGCTAGTTAGGCAAATGTTCTTACCTTTTATTTGAACTCTAACTGGAGATATATGTTTGTTTTTAAAATAATAAATATATAATTTAATGAATTATGATAACCAGTACATACAGTCCATTAATAGTAAGAAATGCTTATCTACTGGTCTGCTTTCGAAGTACTCACTCTTACTTTATTTACCGTCTCATAACATGGTATACAAAGGAGGTTTTAATTTTAAATGACAAAGCATGATATGCTGATGTAATTAATGTGCAGTAATTTGCTGAAAAACATAGCTAAAATAAAGATGACACAGAAACAGAGTAGTTAAAACAAAGTTTAAGCAAGTAAAAAAAATTATGAAAACCGAAATGCTAAGTTTCAAATTTATCCTTACCAAACAGCTTACATGTAGTTATAAATGTAGAATGGAGTTAATTAGAGTGACAGAAATGTGCTGTCTTATGAGAAATGCATATTAATCTAACAAAATTTAACATTGAACAAAAAATACAAAAATCAGTATATTCTTTAAATAATAATAACCTTCACGAAAGTAAATCATATCACTCACTTCAAACAGAAAGTTCTGTCAAATTTCATACTTTATTATATTGTGAAACAAAACAAAATTAAAACCATAAAATCTTATAATTTTTTATGTTAATACCCAGTTATTACAACAAAAAATCTCCCTTTTCATGCTTTAGTGAACCTAGTGTATAAAGAAAAAAAACATAGTATATGTCATAAAGAAAACTTAAAACAGAATCTAATTATAATTTTCTTTTTTAAATTTTATTCACATCAAAATTTTATTCTAAAACTCATTAGACAGAAATCATATTAAACCAAACAAAAACTGTAAATAAACATGATGAATTAAAAATAAAATACTCAGAAGATGATATTTAATTTTGTTCATTAGCATTATATTTATATAATTATTACATCAGTTGATACGTGTTAATTATTAGGTTACAAAAATATACTTTGCATTTTTGTTTTTAAAATATAAATTTAAACAAAAATAAAATAGGAAGACAATAAATTTTGTTTTGTTAATAAATCGTTATCCATTCAATTTCAATTAGTTACGTTTTCATGCATCACGTGGAGGATAATACTGTTTGATAACATTCATTAGCTGTTCGGCTAATTCTGACGTACCTGCACATAATAACCGACGACTCATTACATCAAATGGTCCTCCTAAAACAAAATAAAAAGTTTAAACATTTCTACTTGTTAGTTACTAATTTTTAGTAAATATTTGATTACCAAACCCTTATATTTAAATGGATTTCATGTTTTAACCGTTCTCTGCATTTTCTTTTTACAAAAGTTGTTTTGATTATAAGTAATAATGCTTGAAACAGAATTTTTTTTATACACTATCTCAGAAAGTAAAGGATCAAATCAAGTGCACACCTTTCTAAATGACATAAGGTTTCAAGATCTTGTCATTCAAGAATAAATTTGCAAAAGATGTTTTTAGTACCATCTGCCTTATGGCAACGAGTAATGGAATTCTTTTACACAATTGTTTTCTTCATGGGCAACTCTTATCATTCTTAGTTTACTTTTTATCGGGGCTAGAATGAGAATATTTTGCATAATTGTGGAATTTTTTTTGAAGATTAATTTAAATAATTAATTAACAGAGATTGTGTATAGGAGAGTGTGAGATTTTTATTTTAATTTGTATAACTTTCACTGCAACTTTAACAATTAAAATTTAGAGTGGGCCATATCGAATGTTATGCAACATCTCAAATTAGGCCATATAACAAATGAAGACCATGAAAAAGTTAGATAACTATAATTATCAACTGACAAGAATCATGTTGAATAATTACAAAATGATTTTCCCTGAAAACAGGGAAAATCCTACCCTGTAAAAACCTACCGTTCGTAAAATGTTAGAAATAGAATAACTTATTTTGACCAATTTACTGAACACAATGCATAATTTTAATGTTACCATATACCTTTTATCAAAGTGCTGATCAAAATAAGTTAATAAAAAAGTAAACTAAAATTATTATCATTCATTTTTAACAAACCTGCAGGATCAATAACTACTCCACCGGCCTCTCGAATGATTATGTCACCTGCAGCCATATCCCATGCATGAAGTCCAAATTCAAAATATGAATCAGATCCACCTAATGCAACCATTGCCATATTCCACGCAGCAGAGCCAACTGATCTTATTCTAAATTAAAAAAATATTCAATAATATTAATCAAAATTATAAAGAATAAATATTAAGTTTATGTTTTGCTCTTTTAAAGTGTGTTGCAATTAATAATAACCAAAAAAGGAAAAAAAATACTTATAAACACACCAAAATAACACAAACTTAATATAAACTACTAACAATTTTCATAAAAAGCTTTGTGAATCCACAGATTCATCATTATTTATAAAGTCCTACACCAGGTAATGGATTAACATTGTTAAATATAAAAATGATTACTGTCAAGATTAATTTTTATATATAACAATGTAACTGTAATATAATCCATGACTGCATAACAAATGATATTATATATCATGACATCTTTAATGTAACAATATTACAGCGATCAAGTCAGCTTTTACAAGTAACAATGGTAATATATTATCTGATATAATATATTATTAGTGATAATCCCACGGATTCATAAAGCTTTCTTATATAGATAAGTAAGTTTATATTTAGCTATTTTGGCATGTTGAAGGGTGATTTTTGTTAATAAAGAAAAAAATATATATATAAAACAGATTCACCTGATGCAACCATTGCCAGATTCCAAGCAGAAGAGCCAACTTTTCTTATTCTAAATAAAAATATTCAATACATCTAACCACTATTTGGTTTGATATTCACAAATTCATTAATTTTAATTTTAAGTGATTGTAACCACCCTCTAAGAAACACAGCAAGTTTATTAGA
Source organism: Lycorma delicatula (assembly GCF_047948215.1). Lineage (NCBI taxonomy): Eukaryota > Metazoa > Arthropoda > Insecta > Hemiptera > Fulgoridae > Lycorma > Lycorma delicatula. Next base: position 19,409,722 of record NC_134462.1, read on the forward strand.
TTACTCAAGCCTGCGATGGTTGTGTTTTTTTAGTTTCTCATTATTGATTTGTATGTATTTTTTAGCACTGTATCTGAAAATAACCTTCATTTTTTCCATCACATCAGGATTTTTCATAAATCACAATTTCAAAATTTTTTAAAAGTTAAAAAATAAAAAAAAATATGCTACAATAAAATAGATATAAAACAGTTTTTTAAAATAAATTAATATAATATATTCACTTTTTTGGCTTATACTATGCATTCTTACAGCTAAATAGTTAAGTGGTCTGGAGGAGGGTGGGAGGGAGTCACTGACCCCTTAATTTCTAATGAAAATTGTCATAAAATAAGCCTAATTTTTTATTATAGTGAATTTTTAAATTAATTTATTTAATTAATTTTCATGAGGTATGTCATGCCTTTGGAAACCACCCTCTTCATCCACCCTTAATAAAAAGTATGTAAAATACTTACAATTTTATTCCATGTGTCAAAATTTCTTTGGATGGCTTATATTCTGCTTCGTGCTTTTCCTTCTATTTTCTCTACAGGGTTCATCTTGGTGTAACATCGAGCAATAGTCTGCCATCATCGTAGTAGTCCATTTTCCTTGATATCTCCTTTCCATTTCTTTCATGCCCTGATGAACTCTCTCTCCCGTCTCTTCACTAATGGCACCCAGGTTTACAGGAAAATAATCCACATGTGAATTTAGGAAATGAACCTTCAAGCTAAAGGAACAGCCTAAATTTTTGTACATCATTTAAAGGCTTCCCAGGCTTCTTTTTCAAACCACTAACTCAACTACTTCAGACCGCTATAAGAATGTAGTATTATAATTAAAAAAAAGTAAATATATTTTATTAATTTATTATAAAAAAAAATTCTTGGTCTATTTTATAGTATCACATTTTCAAAATTTTTCAACTTTTTACAATTTTTTTCTTTGCAAATTTGCAATTTGCAAAGAATCCTGACATGATGGAAAATAAATAAATGTTATCTTTGGATTCAGCGCTAAAAAGTACATAGGAATCAATTATCAAAAGTTAAAAAACATTCTACAACCCAAATTTTACAGGCTTGTTATTTTTAAAAATTTTTACTATCTCCTGTAAATGGAATCTACCTATAATATCCAAAAACCACAGATAGTTCCAGTCAATGGGGCGGGAGGGGGGAGGGAAAGGGCAGTTTTTGAAGAAAATTAATAGAGTTTAGGGAAGTACGTAGGGTTGTAGATTAGAGTAAGTATAACTTGTTTATATGAGACTGAACAAAATTTTCGCTAACTGGACAATAGTGGCTGTTCAAAGGTCATGAAAATTTGTTTTTCAATTCTGTATTCCAAGGTAAACATCCTAGTAAAAAAGCTCTGAATTAAAGTTGCAGGCATTTGCAGTACCTATAATTTAAGCCTTTAAACATTGAATTTTGTTAGTTACTGCAAAAAAACCATTAAAGATGGCTGTTTTTTGTGATGGCTGTTTCAATATTTATTTGCAGAAATAAGTTTTTTACTATTTTTATTATTTTAAAAAGTTAGCTCATGAAATTCTGAATTCAATGAGCGAGTGGTTACACAAGAAAATTGCTTTTTTCTTGTGAGATTTTTCTTACCAAAATAATTTGTAATTTTTTTTATAAAAAGATTCTTCGGGCAACTGTAATTATTTTAGCTTTTAAGAACTTTTTTGTGTCCATTTCAAGTGCAATTTATTCTTCAAGATTTGTACTTTCAAATCGTGAAAAGTTTTAGACCAAAATTTAATTTAAAACTTGTTTAAACTTCTTTGAAAAAATGAGGAAAAATAGTGTGCTGTGCAGTAGTCGTGGAGGGGGAAGCGGTTCACGGCAGTTGCACATAAATAAAGCTGAATTCATAACTTCAAATCAGCAGAGTGTGAAAAAAATCGCTCTATCTCTGTGAATTTTGGATGGATTGAAGCCATTTTTTTTTTAATTTAAAAAATTTCTTTTAAAATTACCTTAAATTTAATGTACTTCTTTGAAACAAAATTTATCAACATATATAATAGTTGATTTATGTATATAAATTTATGAACATATTTAACAATATTAAGTGAAACCAATCAATATACAGGATGTCCACAAAGACTTTCCATGATTGGAAAAATTTATTACAAAAAAAACTATTACAGTTACAGATGTGTGGTTTGTGGCAAAACAGAGAAAAAAAATTATCATGTTTTTTTAATATTAGTTTGTTGCAGGTAGAGGGACTGTGATCAATATTTTTATAGAATGGTGTCATCCAGGAGAAAATGTGTGTTGTGATATCGTAAGTCGAAATCATCAATTACTGTGCAGCGAAATTTTAGAAGGAATACGGATGACCAGCACCTGATAGCAAGAGTATCGTTGCATGGGATGCAAAGTTTACGGAGAGTAGAAGTTTAGTCGACCTTCCGCAAACAGGGCGGACATCTGTTAGTGAAGAAATGTTGATGTTGTGCAGCAAGCATTTCTACACAGGCCTTCCAAATGTATCAGTCGTGCACCTCATGAACTAGGGATTTCTTAGATAAAAGTGGACAAAACGTTACACAAGCAACTAAGGTTGCACGCATATAAAGTTCAGATATTGCAACATCTACAGCCAGATGACGGCCCTCGTCATGCTGTCTTTGCGGCTGAAATTTTGCAATGGATTGACAACGACAATGAGTACCTGCAGTATGTGTGTTTTTCAGAAAGGCTACTTTCCACACCTCAGGGAAAGAAAAAAAGCATAATATGATAATATGTGTGGCTCATTAAATCCGTACTTTACCAGGAAAAAAATGAGAGATTTCCCCTAAAGTGAATGTATGGTGCAGTTTGATGCACAACAGAATCACTGGTCCCTTATTTTTCAATGAGCAATCAATAAAGGCTAACATTTACCTGGATATGCTGCAACACTTTGCTATACCTCAACTAAATGACTTAAATTTTTATAATCATGGAAAGACTTTTGATCATTCTATATTAATTGGATCAGATATTACGTAAACATAATAAACAGTGTTTATAAGTAGTATTCTGTCTGTGTTTACATAAACAGAATTATAATTATAGAGTGCACTCATATTCATAAGTTACAATATATTTAAATGATTATTTAAATTTATCAATTTTTTCAATTACAAAAAGTACATAAAAGCCGACTGTATCTGAAATAATATGTAAAAACTGACACTACAATAGTTATTATTTTTTTGAGCTACCCGTTTATAAAAAAAATGGTCTCGATCAATTAATCCCATAAACACATTCACACATATAGAATAATAGTCTACCTGATTTTCTATTTTTGAAAAAAGAGACCTCAACAAACGTTCAAGAAATGTAAAGACTAGGTAGCCAAAACTTTGATACATTATTTTACTTCCCTGAAAGTAATCTATTCTAGAGCCAGAAAGAAAATAATTGACTTAATTATAAACATTTTTTTCTTAGCATCATGTTTCATCTGTATTTAACATAGACAATGATGTAAATGAAATGATAGCTAAAAAATGTCACATTCTTGTTAGTAATCAATCAAGACCAAATGAGCCAGATATCAAAAAAATAACCAACACACCCACTGTATAATACAGAACCATTCCTGACACTTAATCACAAAATCAATTAAAACATCCACTCCTGAATTGTACATTATGATATCATTCCTAACTGCTTGACGATTCATCATTTTTGTATTCATCATATCCTGATGACTTTCATTTTTTGACGTAATTATTCTACAACAAACAAAATTTTAAATATTTAATAAGATTATAAATCAAATATTAAACAAATAGTTCAGTAACTTCACAAAGAAATTAAAAGAAAAAACAATTATACATACCCTTGAACACTTGGGGTAAGTATTTTAACATTTTCAGCCATAACCGCCATTTTTTCTGGATCACGGCTGGTACCAAATTCAAATGTTATCAATGATTTTGCTAACTCTAAAATGTAAACAAAATGCAAAAAACAAGGTCTGTATTATACATTTTTAAATAATTATTTCATTTTACAAACTAAAAACAAAAATAATTAAACTTTATTAACAAATGTTTTACCATTTGTATTTTTTTGACCAAACCAGGTGCTACAGTACAGATTGCATATGAAAACATTTTTCAGAACTTGGTAAGATTAATTACACAATTAATTGAAATTAAAATTAATTAATTACACAATTTCAATTGAAATTTGACTTTCAATTTGGTAATGAAAATAATAACAGTTATAAAAATTAAAAAACCCAACTGCCAAAAAAAAAAAATTAATTAAACTAAAAAACAACAATAAATCAAACTAAAAAAAAGAAAACAAGGTATGGAAATAGAGAACCAAACATTGTTATGCAGTATTTAATTAAATAAAATAATGGATGACCAATCAACTTTCAGACAGTTTTAATATATTTTTCATGTTGTAGAAATAGCAGGTATTTAAGGTTATCTAAAGATTAATTTCTCACCATGTTTTACACCGATAAGAAAATTATGTCTTCCAACGAAAATATTTAAATGCAGTCAGGGGCTCTGAATAGTAATTGTCCTATATTAAAGAGCTCTGAATAGTAATTATTCTATATTAAAGAGCCCCCCCCCCCCAAACTGCATTTAAATATCTTTGTTGAAGGACAAAATGTCCTTATCGGTATAAGACCTGGTGAGAACCTAATCATTAGACAACCTTAAATGCCTGTTATTTCTACAACATGAAAAATATATTTAAACAAATTAAAACTATCTGAAAGTTGATAGGTTACACACTATTTTATTTAATTAAGTACTGCATAACAATATTTAGTCTTTTATTTCCATATGTTGTTTTCTTTTTTTTAGTTTGGTTTATTGTTATTATTTTAATTATTTTTTTTTTTTTGCACAATAATAAATAAATAATTATTTTACCTGTAGTTGATGACACCTTTATTTTTTTTCCATTAAGGAAAGCTCCCTGTCCTTTTTTAGCTGTAAACAATTGTTCGAGTACTGGATTATAAATAATTCCTATTTGTGGGACTTTTCCAATTAATAGTCCTATTGATATACAAACGCATGGATAACCATGAACAAAATTCATTGTACCATCTACAGGATCAATTATCCATGTTGGTGCACAAGTAAGATCAGGTTTAACTCCACTATCAGTAGTCTCTTCTCCAATAAACCTAGAAAAAAAGTTTCTTTAAAATATAAAATAGCAGGAATTTTAGATAGTCTGTGAACAAACTGTCCATAAACAATAACTACTACATGTAAGGAAATTCTTAATCTGTAAACAGAAAAGAGTATGAACCAGTTTTTCTCTGCACTAAATTATGAGTACAGGAATTGAACATTGTTTCTGTTGACTATTGCTACATAGCAATATAGAACAAAAGCAAGAAATCAAATTAAAAAAAAATTGACTTATGATCTATGCATTGGTAATCTACAAATTGATGATGCCATAGATAGATATTCAAATGGTTGACTAATTTACAAAGTATAAGAGGCCTTATAGGTGAAGTCAGGCCTATTAGTTCAAATTGTAATAAAGAACCAAAATAGCAGAACAGAAGAAGTAAAGTAATTGTAAAAATAACTGCAGATAATTTAGCTAATAGAGACAATTCACTAAATCTTAATGAAATAATTAAGAAATAAGGGTGTTTCCCAGGTTTTTGCCACATTCATTGTCAAAATGATGAAAAATATGAACCACATGTGCATATAAGATTCTTCAAACTGCTCATAAAAATACAAGGGTTATTTTTTTTTCAAGGTCCGATCGGTCATGAAATTAAAACCACAGTGAAAATAAAAAATTTTTTATTTGTAACAAGTACTTACATAGTTACGCTATTTCTCTACATAGTCGCTACTCACATTTAGACATTTGTCGTAGCGTGGTACCGACTTTCCAATACTCTCGTCATAGAACGGAGCCACCTGTGTTTTCAGCCATGTTTCTACGCTGGTCTGCAGCTTGATGTCTGTGCCAAAATGTTGTCCTCCTAGCCAGCGTTTCATGTGAGCAAAGAGGTGAAAATCGGATTGAGCCAAGTTCGAGCTGTATGGTGGGTGATCAAACACTTCCCAATGAAAATGCTGCAGAAGCTTCTTTGTTACAGCTGCAGTGTGTGGCTGAGCATTGTCATGGAGAAAGACAATGCCTGATGACAACATTCCTCTCCGCTTATTCTGAATTGCCCTTCGTAGACGTTGTGGAGTCATGCAGTATGAGGCTGCAGTGATGGTCGTGCCACGTTCCATGAATTCCACCAAGAGAACTCCATTTCAGTCCCAGAACACAGTAGCCATACACTTTCTGTTGGAGAAGGTTCGCTTGAACTTCTTTGGTTTACTGGGAGAATGAGAATGCATCCACTGTTTGGATTGTTCTTTTGTTTCTTCAGTTTCGAAATGGACCTATGTCTCGTCCCCTGTGACAATTTTGTTCAAAAAATCTTCTCCTTCATTGCGGTAGCGCGTGAGAAACATTAGGGAGGCATCCATTCTCATTGTTTTGTGATGGTCGGACAGCATCTTGGGAACCCATCTCGCAGTACTGAAGTCTCTCACTCACAATGGTGTAGAGAGCTGACCTTGAAATTTCAGGAAATGAATCACTCAATATAGAAATTGTGAATCAATGATTTTCTTGAATTGCCTCATCTACTCGCTCAACGAGATCATTGGTTGACACTCATTTCCGCCTGCATCATGAACATCTGTACGTCCTGCTTTAAAGTTCCTGCACCATTGTCGCACTTTGCTGTCACTCATTGAAGTTTCACCGTAAACATTACTTATTTGTCAATGAATTTCAGCTGCATTACACCCCTCAGCCTGAAGAAATCTAATTACCGCACGCACTTCATACTTGGCGGGAGATGCTATTGTTGTAGACATGTTTACGTGCTAGCTGCATGTTCAGAACTAAATGAAGTTCTGACGTGATTGAAGGCCATACTAGAGACGCTGCGCAACACATATGCGCAAAGGTTCGTCCGATTTTTGCGCACGTTTTTATTTCGCGACCGATCAGACCTTGAAAAAAATAACCCTCGTACAGTGATTACTGTTTGTAGAAAATTAAACTTTGTGTTTCTGTTAAAATTCTACATCAGATGTCTGCTGAATGAAAATCACCAGTCAGTTATGTGTGATGATGTGTCACCTCAGAAGGCAGTAACTGTTCAGGAATTTTTAGCCTGAAAACAATCAGGATCTGTCCAAAACTATCCACATACTCCTCAGACTCATTGCCATGCAATAATAAAAAATAATTGCCATGCAATTATTTTTATTTCTAAAATCAAAATTATCATCGAAGGATGTTTCTTTTTTTTTATGAAAAAGTTATTCAATGAATTTGACATTAACCATACAAAGAGAAAACTGGTGTTATTCTAGTAACTGTTATTTGTGCAATTTGTAGTACTGATACAAAAGGGAGATAGTAATTTAAATTAATTACAAGTAATATTCGATTTTATATTTAATTACATTATCTATCTCATGATTTAATTTACAGACACTATATGAGATGGCAATATTTATAAAACAAAAGAAAAAAAAGAAAAATTGACTAAAGTAATGTTCTATGCTGCTATTTTCTGAAATGAAATTGGGTAGAGGTAATATATTCTTCTTAGTAATAATGAATTAACTGTCAGAAAAAACTGTTATTACATATGTTATTGATACATGAAGTGCTCGTCTTGGTGACTTATTTAAGTTAAGAAATAACAACCACAAAAATACACACAAAAAAATCTGAAAATTAAATGTCTAGTAAACAATAACTGTTAAAATGCTAAATGAATTGGAAAAGATAACTTTTTTTTTAACCTTGAAATAGTTAAGTGTTTAGCAATTATTTCAGATATGAAAGACTAATGTTTATATTATTACATAATAATTAAACTTCCTCAATAATTATCACCACCATTAACGTTACATATTATCATTACAACCATACATTATAAAAAACAATATTGTAATCAAATAAATTATTTTGATTTTTATTATAAAAATATATACTTGGATTTCTTTTTTCGTTATTATTTTCAAAACTATTTTGCTATTTTAGACAAATATTTTTAAAGAATAAAACAAATTTTAGTTCCTCTAATTAAATTTTTATTAATAAACTGATGAAATGGTAAAAATAAAAATCTTTTGGACGACTTTTTTTCAATGGAAAAAATGTAATTTCATGGAAATGTAATTGTTAAGATACAATAAAAAAAAAAAAAACTGATTACATGATTCACAATATGTAAAAATTGAATTCCTGAAATGCACTGGGTAAAATACACATTCAAAATTTTCCATTAATGGCTATTGTTGCATTTGGAATTGTACTAAATTTGTGTGTACATAAAATACTTTAGTTCAAATTAACATTTCTGCAAACTATAATTTCTTTTTTTAGAATACTCAAGTCCCTTTATCACATTATGCAGGATATCAGCAATATCTAATAATGTTCGATAATTCTTACATCTTGATAATTTCTTATTAGAGAAATACAATAAATTTCAAATCAATATATGAGAAAAACAAAAAACTAATTCTGTTTTTTATAATTAAGATCAAATTTTTCCTATTTGTAAACAAAAGAATATAACTCCTGTACTTCAGGATGGATGTATGTTACATTATAAACCAATTTAGAGAAAAATATTGGGTAGAAAAGTGGAATATGATAAACTGAAATATTCAAAAATAAAAAAGGAGAAAATATTTTACAGAAACACTTAGAAAAAATTGACTTCTTGGCAACATGAAAACTTTGGCATTAGTTTTTATAAGTTGTTTTAGTTTTTATAAGCATACAGCATTTAATGTATTTGTATGTTAGTCATGATTCTATGAGATGATTTAAAAAAATTAACTATAGTACCTCATATTTTCTTTGCTTCTGTGGGTGAAGAAGAGATCTATGATAATCTGTGATTATTTGACAACTTATTAAAAGGATATGAGACATTCAACATTAACAAGAGTGCGGCCAGTTTATTTCACTGAAGCAGAAGCTACATCACAGCAAAAATGGATCCTGGAAGAACAACTTCCACATATTCTGAGAATAAATCATTTATAATCTTTAAAGAAACTACTTTTTGCAATATTAATAAAATAATATGTAATAAATATACTTACTTATGATCAGGGAACTCTTTCAGAAGTCCATTGATCAGTAGTTTTTCGACTTCTTTATCAGTCTCAGTAACAAAATCAATATCACATGATTTTGTTTCAACAGTTTTTTGTTCCCACACCCTTTCTTTTACAAGCTGAAACAAATAATGCAATTATTTGTATATAAAAAAAAAACTGATGTGGACATCACATGATTTCCTTATACATCTATTAAATTATATATACACATTTTTTGCTTCACCTCATTTAAATTTATTCCATTTGCAAATGAGATACGATCCTCCAATTCTTAAATAAAGTAAGCAGTTACACAATTTCATTGTGGTAGACACTACATTGCATCACATTTTTACGGTGTCCGTATCAGCATTTTATATTAGTTTATATATTAATTTTGTTTCACATTGCTTAAGTAGTTATGTGGTGTAAGTGAGAACGTGTCAGATCTGTAACTATGGACACTTCTGTTCGAATCTGACTTCATATAAATACATTTTTTTTAAACCTTTTTTTTAGTTTAAATATATTGATTTATTAATAATTATTAACCTCCATAAAGATTTTGAATTAAAATGAAAAGTACATAAAATTTTATTTCACTAATAACTTCTGATTTTTTTTTTTGGATATGGATTTTTGAAAAGGGAGGTGCACAACTAGATAGTCCTAAATCCAAAATTTCATTTTTTTACGTACGCCAAAATTGATCAAAATGGATTCAGGGATGGTCAAAATGGATATTTTCATTGAAATCTGAAATTTTTCACGATCACAATACTTACTTTACTTCATACAAGGAAGTAAAAAGAGATTTATACATATTTAAAATGTAAAACCATCTATATTAAAAAGATTTACTTGACATGTTTAAGGCTCAAACAGTGTTCAGAAATGATTTTATAAAATTACATTTAGTCACACTATGAATTTACTTCAGTGATTATATCGTACTTAGCAATTTCCTAATTTCAGTTGACTATTAATCATTGAAACATACAAATCCAAACTGTTCCTGAACTCAAATTCTGGTTATCATTTAATATTTTTCAATCCCTTCTGATTTATATAAAGGCACAATCAATCCTATCAGTTCAGATGTAACTTCTGAATAGTTTACTTCTTTTTAATGAAATTAACAAGTTGAATCTGTCTTGGCCCTGATCAAAGACTACAAGCTTTATAAAACTGTTGTATAGGGAGTACTACCACTATTAGTCAAGGATTGTTTTTGTCATACCACATAAATATCGGTTTAAAAAAACTAATATCATTTATCTTTACTATCACTAAAACATTCTTCAATAAATTTGGCATTATCTGGTTCTGCTGTTTTGTTTAAGATAGAAGTAACAACACAACAGAAGTAGCCAAAATAAATATCAACAATACATTCCTGTAAAATCATAAAATACTTATTATAAGATTAAAGAAAGTACAAAATATATAATTTCCAATTCCACACTAGTCACAATGACTTCAAAAATACCCTAAACACTGTTTTGAAACATTTTCAAGACTGTGGTAAAATTCAGAAAGTGCCCATTATAAATCAAAGAACTAAAAAAAGAAAGCAATACACTTGACAGCTAATGTGCAAAATATTAAAATGACTAATTTCTGTTAAATCAAAACCACATACAATGTAGTTACTTTTTATGAATAAAAAAAGATGTTTCAAGAGAAATTCAATCCAATTTTATACTATGGAAGAGTCAGATATTAATACAAATAATTTTTATAAATCACACCTATCAGGGGTCATATTCTACAATTGATGTGAAGAGTATGACCAAAAAAACAGTGATCAGACTCCTTTCTTAATATATTTAAATTGTAATTAACTTATTCAAACAAGGTTTGTCCATAGCTATTTATCTGATTTATACATGAAAAAAGGAAAAAACTTTATAGAGTTATGACAGAGATTAATATATTTACATCCAAGGACTAATATTCTTTATAAACCTGTCAATGTTTAGTCACTTGATGTGAAAGAAAAAAAACAAAAGATTTACTTATTTGTACATTACTAATTTAAACCAACTGGAAAAATAATTGTTTTAGTTGATCAGATAAACTAAGTGAAAATTTAATTGAGCGTCTCACTCAGCAAGAGTGTCATTAATTGAAATATGCTGAGGATTGGTCACGTAATGTGAAGCGAATAGAATATGTTTAGGTTATACTTAAAGAATTTGGATATTTTTTCTTAATTAGATATAACCAGTGAAGAAACAGTAACATAAGTATTATAAAAAGAAGGGATGTTTTCATGTTTAAGTGTAAATGATTTTATAATCCACAACCATTAAGAATCTGTCAACTTATGAAGCCATATAGATAAAAGCTACCTCACAGATGAAAATATTTTTCTTTTTATTTAAAAGTATTAATTGAAAGTAAAGTGAGTTTAGTGCTATGAATATGACTCATGCTTTTAAATTAAAATACAAATAAATATTACAAATTGCATATCAAAATACGGTGACTAGTTGTAAACCATACCGAGCAACTTTATATTAATTATTCAAATGGAGGATGATATTTTTACATACGATAAATGAATATATAATCATGTTTAGTTTTATGGAAGAAAATTATGTATTTGTATTAAAGGGCAAATGATTTTTATAAAAATAATTCCAAGTTTTCATCATAAAATGTGAACAGATTAGTATAACATTATTTATTATTAACTGAAACAAAACTACAAAACAATATCAATTTTTGATAATTTGATGTAATTAATGAAAATTCAACTGAATTTGGTGCTCTTAAGTGTTATGAAAGTACAATGCAGTTTTACAACTGCAAATGAATATTACAAACAAGCCCATTTATCTGATATTTTGAACTGATATTTTGACAACATATTACACATTCAAACTCACTACAATGTCAAAAATTAAAGTTTATGGATGTATTAAGCAAAAATACAACTAAGGTTAGGTTTGTGTTATGACTGAATTATGCATTTAAACAAAATTACAAGTGATTTTCATATACTATGCCTAAGGAGGTCGGATACCAAGTTGCTGCATTTTGAATATGTTTAGAATGTAACTAGCTTATTGGGATTTTTGATGGTACCAACCTTTCTTATTAAGATGTAACAAAAGAAAATTCAATCTTGTCTAATGATATGAAAAAGTTTTCTTTATAAACTACTTCAGTCACGCATTGAGAACTGTACCAATAAGTTTCAGTTATGTATTATTTGTTCAAACAGAATTAATAGCAACTATTTTACTTATTTTGACAAAGGTAAAAAAAAAATAAATGGGTTTAACACCTTAAAGAAGACTATGTGCTTTATTATTAACTACTAGTGATTATCACAAATGTTGCCCATCAGTACGGGTTAAATAATGTGAACCACTTTGAATAAGTTTCAATTTACGTAAACTGCTCAAAAAAATGTAATTATGCTTATATTATTGTATGCAATAACAATGGTTTCAATGGTATAAATTAGAGATGAAAGTTCATGCAAACGTAAAAATAAATTTTTTTAAAGATTTCAGATAGGTTTGATCTTGTGGTGTTAAATGTAATGATAATGTTTTGAAATACTATTATATAAATGTATTAATAATGATAATTAAATGTATTAATTATAATAACTTAAATATATTTAAATTATTCAAATCCAATTGTTGTATAATCTCTTAATTTTTTCTTAGTATTATGTTAAAATGTATAATTGTTATATATAAAATTAATTTTCTTATTTCACATCTGATATTTCCTTTGTCTTACATTCCTGTCATGTACTTTCTTTCTTCTTCTTCTTAATGATTTTCCATCCAAACCTAACACAATTTGACTTCTTTTTGTTATTATCTCTTATTTATCTACATTTTCAATCATCATATTTTCTCTATTTTTATATTAGTGGTGGTAGAAAATTGTTACCAATTTAGAAATAAAATTAATGATAAATATAAAACAGCAAAACAAAATTGGCTGATCACAGATTTCACTACATCTGTGATCAACCAATTTTATTTTGCGGTTTTGTATTTTCCATTAATTTTATTTCTAAACTGATTACAGTTTTCTACCACCACTAATATAAAACATTCAAACATTTTTTGTCTGCATTTAAGTTAAAATAAAATAATTTTTATAAAAGAACATGATCACAACTAAGTCTCTTAGCATGAACTGTGTAAATAAAATCAATCAAAATTTTTGGAGGTCAATTTTCTCAAAATTTTACTATATAACCCCAATTTATATTAAGCTCAGTACATGTGTGCATGCTTAGCTTACCATTTTAAAAAATATATTGCTCTGAAATTCCTCCTTCCCTAAAAATTGATAAAGCTATATTTTTTAACAAAATTTATTTTAATGTCTTCCTGGGCACAGTAGTAGTGCAAGCTACTACTTGTTCCCTTTGTTCCTACTTTGTTCCCTGGGCACAGTAGTAGTGCAAGCACCAAAAAAAATAAAAAAATACTTTGGGGGCAATATTGAAAATGGAGAGCTGATCAAATTTAAAAATATTGATTTTTGGAATCTCTGAAAACATTTATGGGGATTTAAACTTTTAATAGTATTAAAAATTAAAATAATAATCTTTTAGTAATAATATTACGATAGAATTTCATCATAATTCACCTTCCACCACAAAAAAGAAATTTAGGTATTGGCTGTACATTTTGTGGTGGGAATTTTTTTAAATTTTCTTTCAATTAACGTAGTAAATGTAGAAAAATCAAAACAATTTCTTTTGATGGTGGTTTTGAAGGTGGCAAAGCAAAATAAAAAAAATGTTTTTTGAATTTTTAACATTTTTTTTGGTTCATTTAAATATATAATAATAATTTTATAAAAAAACTTCATCATAGATTTCTCCCAAAAAATATCTTGGGTAACTTTTTTCACATATATTTATTCTTCAATTATATAAGAATAAATAACCAATGCCAGGAAAGAATTAAAACTTTGTTGCCAAATTTTTTAAATTATCAGTACTTAGGTTTTAAAAAGTATGTTCTATTAAATATTATTATTCATTTTATTTTTGCAAATAAGTAGTTAAGTAGTTAAGTAGGATGAAGCATAAAATAAATAAAAAAAGAATGAAAATATATCACAAATTTTATCTAAAGAAAAGAAACAAAATTTTATCTACAAGTAATAAAACATTACAACCACCTCAAAACTATTACAAAGTAATAACGGTAAGAAATAATAATGGTAGCGCAGTAGTATGTAAGAAGTTTAACTTAAATATATTTTCATGTTTAATTATTATAATAATAAAAACTGTACTTATTACAATTACTAAAACAATAAATTGAAAAATGTCTGATAAGACATTTTTCAATTGCAACATAGTGACAGAAGATAATCAAGGTAAACAACAAAAAATGACTAATATAATTTAAGAATATAAAATGTAAAAAAATGTAACTTTTTTAAAATCTAAATAAATTACTTTTATTTATTAAAGAAGCAAAACAATAATAAACAAACAAATAAACCAAAATTAAAAACAATTTAACAGAAATAGCAGACTAAACAATAAAATGAAAAGTCTTAAAGGATGTTTAATTTTTGTTAACACTGTTTCCAAAACAATACTTTCTTGAATAAACATTAAAAAATAGTTCAAACAAATTAGCTACCAGCCTTGTTCTCAAGGAAGAAATAGTAAAAACAATGAAAATAACTTATGTAGAATTATAAAACTATTACCACTAAGACTTTTTTTTTTTTAAAGAACCAAATCCTAGAAAATTTAAGAATTATAAAAAACTGAACAAAAAGTACTTAAAAATTTCAATCTTTCAAATTTTATATTATCTAAAAATAATATTAAAAGTAATATAATTAACAAATATCTATCTATCTGGTTATTACAAAGTGAATAGACAAAACGATGAATAAGGGGAGGGAGTAAAAAAAAGTCTTTGTTTGGCAATTTATTTTTCATGAAAAGACAAAAAAATCAATGACCACAGTATGATGTTATTTACCTTCATTTGGTATATAAAGAAGTCTGAAAATCAGCAGCTGATATATATGTATTTTGAAAAATTAGCTGCCTAAAAAATGGACAACACTGCCTATTTTTAATAGTGCATTCAAATACTCAAGTAAGTCTAAAAAAAAATAAAATTCTACTAGTTAAACTATTATTGGCACAGACAGTATGTGCACTCTCAAACTTGGACGGCTTTAATTAAAACCATCCATCAAATTTTAAAGCAAATTATATCACCTTTTAAAACATATTATCGTTGTAAGAATAAAAAAATATATTTTCTTTTATAATTTTTACTAAACTCACTCTCTGTCATTCTGTTGGCAATAAGATTCAGAATTTTGCCATAGACTTTTAACTTACTTCCCAACAAGCTAGCAAGCTAAAATTGGTTACACATTTATTCTGGATGACAAAGCAAGATGGTGCAAACATTTTTCACAAATAAATTGTCTTCAGTAGAAAATTAGCAGTTTCAAAGAAATATGATTTCAAATGTACATATTTGAAGATGACTAAGAAAGGGAAAGAAAGAGATAGAGTGTGTTTTGTCAGCAGACAAAACACACTATCTCTTTCTAGTAATCTTTGTAGTAATTTATAGGTCAGAGGCCTGGATATTACCTAAAAGAGATGAGACAGCCCTACGGGTTTTTTAAAGAAAGAATCATAATAAGAATTTTGGGATCTGTAAGAACTGCGATTGGGTAGCGTATAAGGAATACTGAAGAGATAATCTACTACATCAGTGAAGAGGATTTAGTGAGAGACATCAAGGCACGCAGGATAAGATGGTTGGGACATGTGGCAAAGATGGAGAGTGGTAGAATGCCTAATGGAATCCTAAGACGGAAAATTTTTGGAACAAGATGAGGGGGCCCAGAAGAAGATGGATAGAGGATGTACAGAGTGATCTGCCAGTCCCGGGCATCAGACAGTGATGGATAAAAGCAAAAGACAGAGATGTTTGGAGGCATATCGTACAGGAAGCCAAGGTTCACACTGGACTGTAGCTCCAGTGAAAGTAAATAAAATAAGTAAGTGGCATATGAAATTTAATCTTTCAGAAATCATTTTGGTCATCATATCAAAACTATATTGATTAAATAAATCCCTGTAATAATGTAGGCGATTCATATTGTTTTGTCTGACCATAAAACAGTAGGAATAAAATTGCATGCAAGAAACTGCTTTTGGATGGTCAGAATTATTCTGTTGTTGGATACTGATATAATATGCATCTTCTTTTAAAAACATCAGAGAGTACTGTAACAGGTTGTAAGAACGATGCAGCTCAGAAACAATATTTTAATCAACCATCACAACCATGTAACACAATACTTCTTGGACCTTCATCTTCATCCACTAATACAGCTACTTCATTAATTGTAACTGCATTATATTGGTCTTTATGTTCTCCTAATGGAATCCAGTCAGCATGAATAATTAGTTTCAAACAGTTTAATTCATTTAAATTGATTATATTTGAAGCTCTGTATGAGACCATTATTATCTTGCAAAACCTTTTGCAATGATTCAATGAGTTTCTATTTCAAGTCAGGTTTATATTTGATTAAGCTAATGGTTGGTTTCAGTACGAACTGACCTTTTTATAAAACAGTTGCAGAAAGTTGATACTGATGTAGACAATTATCGCTTTAGATAATGACAATTGATATAGGCAATGTCTATCAATATAAACAATGGCATTGACTTTAGAAAAATAATTCAGGATTATTTATTTATAGGTTTTCTTTTTTGTGATTTAAAGTGAGATTGTTGAAGTTTCAAATAAGGTAACAATCAGGTCGTAAAAAAGCTACAGTAAAATTGGTTCAATCGTTTTCACGATTATCGAGAACAAATGAAAAAAAAGTATTTTTATATAGAATAGTATATGTAAAATTTAAATGCAGATCCTCCCTACAAGCTGCCTCTACTTGCCACCTTAACACAACTTCTATAATACTCATGCAGAATACGTGCTACTGGTTATAACAAAAGTAAGACCTGCAATGATACAGACTTGTATTATTATTAATTTTATTTTTTTATTTTTTTTATTTTACCAAATTCATTTATTTTTGCTATTATTTATTTATTTAAATTTGTCATTTCTTAATTCTTATTTCACCTATTATTTATTTTACTGTATTTATTTATTTGAGCTAATATATGTAAATTATTTTGTATGAGATCATTTTAGATTTTACATGCTTATAAAATATAATACGAATTAACCTTTTAATTAATTAAATTAATTTTACATATATTATAGTATGAACTTAATATATAATTTTTTTAAAAATAAATTTAATAATATATTACTTTTACCCACTGTTTACGCCAATGCATAAATCAGTTATAAGTTAATTCAACTGGTTTGGTATTTGACTTATTTTCATCTAAAATTTAACAGTATTTCGATGTAATGAATATTTCAATTATAAATAAGACATTTTTCATACACTGAAATTTATGCATTCCATTCAACGTACATATAAATATATGCTCAGCTGATTTTTATTTATGCCTTTTGTACTGATTATTTATTAAGATTTAACTCTGTATTATTTCATGTTTATAATGTTTAAAAAAAAAGAAAAAAAAACGTAAACATGTTGCATTCACTCGGCTCCTGATGATTCACACAGCTCCTGATGGTTCACTCGGCTCCATCTACACTATATAAGCCAGCTCCCCACTAGAGTCAAGTCAGTCTCTCGTCGCTTTCTCTCGTAGTGTCTCTCTCAGTCTCTCTCTGATCACAGTCTCTGACCAGCATTCGAAGAATCATTAGTGTGTCTTACTATTCTAATATTGTTTAGTCAAAGTTTTACACTCCATGCAGTTAACAAGTAAATTACACATATTCTTCAACAATGAATCTTTTTATTGTATGTTAAAAATCCTTTAAACATTATGTTTGTGTTTTTTCTTCTCTATAATTGTATGATAAAATATTAACTTAAAGGAACTTATGTAGACATATATAAAATCCACGATTGTGAGATTATATTTTGTGCAAGTGAATATTAAGATGTCAATGTTTTTCATTCTACAGTAATTGTCTGTTGAACTTTCTATTATGATAGTCCAGATTACATTCTGTGCCAGTGAGTATCAAGATATTTTTTTTTAACTGAATTTTTACAGGCATCGACTGCTAAGGTCATTAGCCCTCATCACATTCTTTAAAAGAAATTATTATCTCCATCAGGATCGTCATATGTAAGGGTGTAAAGGGCCCTTACATTTTATTTAAAAACACAAACTTCACAATAAACATTAAAACATGAAAGACAAGGACAATCACAAACACTTACAGGGTGTAAAGGGCCCCAATATTAAAATTTGAGATAGGTTCTCAAAAGACCATGAAATTAAAATTAAACTTATCAATACCATATCTTTCTTTCTTCTACAAAGTCTCATTTATAGTTTGTTTAAGCACCCTCGGGGCGACCAGAACCGCCGTTGAGCAGTATATCAGTCGTGCCAGGGTGCCGTGGCAGTTGAATCCTTCTTATATCAGGCCATAGGCATGCACGGCGTACACCCATAGCCTCCCGCCCTCAATCCACCCTTGAGGGTCCCCCATGCCATCATCGGACACACCCCGACTCACTGCTCTTGAATGCAGGTGAGCCAAAATGGCCTAGGCAAGAGGGCTACCTCCCGTCACTATACGTGCCACGCTTCGAGACCCCTTATATGTATATATAAAACTACCGCTTAGAGTATCTTTTACCACAGCTTTAAACTTCCATTTTATAGACTTTTAAGAAGTCCACTGGCGTGTAAAAATGCAACTATATTTTCTTAATTTCCATTATCCAGATCAGCACTAATATTATTTGTAAGACGGAACCTCTTTCTGAGGTCCTCATATATGGTACACTCTTCTATTAGATGCTTGATTGTCAGTGTTTTATTACAAACACCGTACATTGGTCTCACTTCGCCGGTTAACAAATATAAATTTGTTAATCGTGTGTGACCAATTCTAAGTCTGGTCACCGCTACTTGTTCACGGCGAGTCAACTTAAAGTCGCTTTTCCATTTATAAGGAGAAGTTTTAACAGAGTTTAATTTTGTAATTAAACTCCTCCATTCAGCGTTCCACTTGTTTCTTACTATGTTGGTTAGACGGTTTTTAACATCTGCCACTCTTACAGGAAATGCATCCAAGTCATCGCAGACTGTTGCCTTTCTGGCAGCTTCGTCTGTGATTTCATTACCTGTAATACCAGCATGCCCTGGAGTCCATACAAATACGCATGGCTGTCCTCGTTGTTTTAGTACGTATAAAATGGACAGGATGTTTGCAATTAGGACATCCTTAATGTTCTTGTTCCGAATTGCGACGAGTGCATTTAATGAATCTGAACATATTAGCACTCTCTCTTCGCAATAGTGTTCAGTGTAGCGAAGAGCTTGCTGAATTGCAGTGAGTTGTGCCGTGTAGACACTGGCCACATCTGGCAGTCTCCAAAAGTGGGCTTCTTTATTTACATATATCGAGCATCCAACACCATGTTCGGTTTTAGAACCGTCAGTATAAATTCTAATACGTTCTTCGTAACTACTGACGGTTGCTAAAAATTCCTGCTGGTTTCTTTTTAATTTCTCCTTGAGAGAGATCCAAACTTGTATTTACCGCTGGCAAGAGCCATGGCGGTATTTCTCTAGTAGAAATTGCTAGTGTCTCTGGTATAGCAATTTCATATTTTCTTCTTAATTCGTGGTACCTAATTCCGGTTGGTCTGGAATAGGTAGCACGATGTTCATATACTGCAGCCATAGGATGATTCGTAAACAACTTATTATTTATATGAGCAGGGAAAGCCCATACATTTGCAGCATATCTTAACAAAAGGATCTCTCTTCTATAATGCAGTGGCATTATTCCGGCTTCAGACATCAGACTAGCCGCCGGACTTGTGCGGAAAGGGCCTGTTGCATATCTTATTCCGCTATTATGAACTACGTCTAACTTTCTTAAGTGCGACTTTCTAGCGGATGAATATACGATACATCCGTAGTCTAGTTTAGATTGAACCAATGCTTTATACAATCTCAATAATGTCTCTTTGTCTGAGCCCCAATTTAAATTCAATAAACATTTTATAATGTTTAGGGCTTTTTTGCATCTATCACTCAAGTCCTGTATATGTAATCCCCATGTAAGGGATTTATCCAATACTAGTCCTAAATATCTTACGCTATCTCTATATTGTATTGGATTATCGTCAATTGTCAACGCAGAACTTTGATGAGGAATTCTCTTCCTACAAAAGTGTACACAGCACGTTTTCTCTGGTGAGAATTGGAATCCGTTATTCCTTGCAACTTCATTTAGAGCATTGATCGCTCGTTGCAATTTGTACCTCACCATAGCAGTCTTGTTGCTGGCATACACAATTGCCAGATCATCAACATAGACGCTTTTGCTGATTTCTACTGGAATGGCTAGTATCAATTTATTAATGGCAATGGTAAACAAGGTCCCGCTCATCGGCGAACCCTGCGGTATGCCATTTTCCAAGATTTTTTCACATGAATATTCATTGTTGACGCGTACTTGGAAGGTACGGTCATTCATGTAGTTGCTGAGCAGTATAGGCAGATTGCCACGAATGCCCCATTCATGTATCTGGAGCATTATACCATGATGCCAGGTCATATCGAAAGCCTTCTGAAGATCAAAGAAGACTCTGACACAATGTTTCCTTTTAATAAAGCTGTTATATATAATGTCCTCTAAGCTGATCATTTGATCAGTGGTAGAATGGTATTGCCGAAAACCTGCTTGATACGGTGATATCAGGTTTTCTTTTTCCAAAACCCAGACGAGTCGATTATTAATCTTTTTTTTTTTCAGTATTTTTCCCATAGCACACGTCAAAGAAATAGGACGATAGCTATTGGGGCCTGTTAAATTTTTATTTTTCTTTGGTACTGGAACAACATGAGCTTTTTTCCACTGCTGCGGGTACGTTCCATCCCGCCATATTTTATTATAAAGTTCTAATAATCTGCGTTTTGCAGTGGTATTCAGCTGCCTGATCATATTATAATGGATTTCATCCGGACCAGCAGCTGTGTTACCTGCTTTTTCCAAAGCTTTCGCGAATTCTTCCATTTTAAATGGTACATTATATGAGTAATTATACTCAGTTCTAAAATTTAGTAGACCTTCGAGTTCTTCTTTTTTGGTTCGAAAACCTTCCTCGTAGTTGGCCGTTCTGTTGGCCTTTTCGAAGTGATTGGATAACAGCTCTGCAATTTCATATGGAGTGTCTTTTATTTCATCTTCATCTTGAAGGCTAGTTATGGGTATGGGAGCAAAATCATTACGCCCACAAATCGCCTTCACTTTCCTCCAAACATCTGATGCAGTAGTAGTTTTGTCGATGGATGACACGTATTGCTGCCAGGATCGTTTTTTCGAGTCTATCATAAGACGTTTTTCATACCCCCTGTATTTCTTAAAGGCAACAAGATTTTCTATGCTAGGACGCTTCTTAAAGGCGTTATACACCCTTTTCTTCCTTTTTATAGCTTCACTTATTTCATCGTTCCACCATGGAACGGGTTTTTTCGTAAGTTTCCCAGATGTTTTGGGAATATATCTCGATGCCGATTCAATTATTGCATTTGTTATGGCGTCGACATCGTCTCCGATAACTCCAGTTGTTTCCGGGAGTATCGTTCTAGCTGTGAAGCTCGTCCAGTCTGACTTTTCAAATAACCATCTTTTAGGGATGGGATATATTGTTCTTGTAACATCAGTTACAAATTGCACCGGGAAATGATCGCTTCCATGCAGATCGTCTATGACATGGAAGCTGTACCTCGGTGCTATCGATCCGCTTATAAGTGCAAGATCTATGCAGGACGTCGATCCATCTCTAGCATTGAAAAAGGTTCCTGATCCGTCGTTTAAAATAATAAGTTCTGAATTCATCAGGAACCCTTCCAGTTCTCTTCCACGGGGATCTACTCGATCTGATCCCCAAAGAGAATTATGAGCATTAAAGTCACCCACCAATAAAACAGGTGGGGGAAGCTCGGAAATTAGTCTTGCTATGTCATCCTTATTCCAATCAAAATACGGCAAGTATATGCTGCAGACAGTGACCTGGAGCGGACGCTTCATTCTAACGGCGACCGCTTGTAGGTTTGTGTTTAGAACAACCGCTTCGGTGGTAGCTCTAGTCGATGTTAATATAGCTACTCCACCTCTAACTCTTACATTTGGGGGTTGATCTCGCCGAAATATATCGAAACCTTTTAATTTAAAATTTTCATTTTGGCGGAAATGCGTTTCTTGCAGACATATACAAATCGGGTCTACGTCATGTACCAAGCGTTGGAGCTCATGGATGTTTGAAAAACATCCATTGATGTTCCATTGTACAATCGACTCGCTAATTATTAATTAAATTATGTCCTAGGTTTTCCTTTCGGCCATCCTTTTTTTTCTTTTCTTCTCCATATTGCGAACGGTTCATGTTCGCGGAGAACGTCGTCGCCGGTGTAGCTTCCGGTCTCCGAATCGGAAACCACCGAAGCCGCCGACGACGACGGGCATGGATCGGCGGTGGTTTCTGGCGCCGATTGAGAGGCGGCAACCTGGCCGCTCCCTAACACGGGGGGCGCACCGGTCACCGCTTGTGGGAAGGGGGACACTCGCCCCCCCTGTGTGATTTTTTGTGGCCTCTGAGGCTTAGAGGCCACTTCAGTTGCAGGAGGCTTGGGAGCCTCCATAACAGTCTCTGTAGGTATTATAGTTTTCTTGTCATCAAGAATCTCACTAAGACGGAAGACGGACTTGGCATTCTGCTTTGGCGTCCGTTTTCTTCAGAGCTTTCGCTGTTTTATCTTCGGGAGGAGGCTGTACTAATATCTTTGGCTTTATTGGATCTTTAATATTGAAAGATTTTATTTTATTGTCAATAATTCTTTCAATCATGTTAGCCAAGTTCAAAGCAAGTTTACTGATGAGCTGACTTTCATCTACAGCAATTGGAGCAGGAACAGGAACAGTAGCCGCAGCTTGAGCATAATATGTTGTTGCTCTGGGTTTGCGGGCGTTAACAATCTTTTTGGCTTCGATGTAGCTGACTTTCTGCAGAGTTTTAACTTCCTGCACAGCTACTTCTTCTTTGTAGACAGGGCAATTCCTGGATCTACATGAATGCTGTCCCTTGCAATTGATGCATGTAGGGGGCTCTTTACACGGCTCTCCCTCATGCACCTCTTCCCCGCACACGCATATTTGCGTTCTCTCACATTTGATGGCGGTGTGGCCAAAACGTTGGCACTTGAAGCATCGCATTGGCACTTGAAGCACCGCACATCCAATCGATGTATCCCCGCTCTAATCTTCTCCGGCAAGGTAGGCCGGTTAAATGTGAGAACATGAGAGGCTGAAGGTAGGACCTCGCCATTCCTCCTCATGTTCAATCGGCGACACTCTATGACTCCCTGCGTTGACAACTCCTCAACAATTTCTTGCTCCGTACAATTTAGAAGGTCCCGACAGACGACCACACCTCTTGAGGTGTTGAGCGTACCGTGGGGATCGACATGCACAGCCAGTTCTCCAATCTTTTTAAGCCCTAAAATCTTTTGAGACTGGACATCATTTACAGTCTCAACATGAAGTCCCATGAAGGTCTTCCTTATTTCTTTTACAGGGCCACCAGCGCATTTGGTTATCTCCCGAGCGATGAGAAAAGGACTCACCTTCGAAAAATTTCCATCCTCCTTGGTAATAACCAAATATTTAGGTTTCGGTGCATTATTGCTCTTGAAAAAAGCTTTTTGTAAGCTTTTTCTAGCCTCAATCTCTATCCTGTTAGTTTCCGCACTTTTTCTCCGTTTTGCCTCAGGCGAAACGGCTGGTTCTAAACGAGGGTGTTTGCGTGAACCCTCTGCCACGTTTAATTGTTCAGTTTGCATGAACAATAAATCCCTTCTGTAGTAAGGCTAGCCGCCGAGGTACACCCCCACTCCAGGGCTACCAACCCTGGAGGTCCGTTCCGGTACTCCGGTGGAACCGGCATATGTCCTGGCAGAGAGCGGATGCGCAGTCTCTGCACTGACTCCAGGCCCTTACACACCGAGGCTTTCAGGGCTCCCATGCTCCGAACAACATGGGCACCTTAACTACATGCTTGCAATCGCGGGGGGCATGTGGACAACGAAAGGTCTCCGTTACACCTGCAAATAACTTCGACCGTGGCCGCCACATCGCCAGTGGCGATGTGGCGTTTGTGGCGTCTAAGTTTGGTATATGTCCACTTCCTAATCCATAAATTGTTCATATCCTGCAGGTAGCCGAAAAATGCAATCCATGAGGGGACATGAAGGTGGAAACAGGTCAAAAGAAAAGCATATCCGAGGAATTTACTCGGAGCCCCGTTAGCCAGCTATATGTATTGTACATAAGTACGGCTGTTATCGCCCTGGACGTAGATGTTGTGTTCCAGACGTGGGGATTACCTACCTCAGGGCGTATCAAGATATGGTGGCGGCTGGCAGTCGACACACCAACAGGAGGGGACAGATCCTTGCCGATCTCTTGGAAACTGCCGGCTGCATCTGCATTAATGACGATACGCCCACGTACGTAGCGAGAGGTCATCGGTCGGTGCTTGACCTCACCATCCTGGACTGTAGGTGGAGGAGGAATCAGTACCAGTGGATGGTTCTCTCAGAAGATATAGCGAGCGATCACCGCGCCTCTATCTTGGATCTGAAAGACGTAGATTTCAGGCGTGAAGTGCACTCCCCCCCACCGAGATTCTCATCAGTACAAATAGAGCAAATCGTCAACAGGACTGCAAGTAGACTGTCTGATAGACATCAACAATCACCTGAGGCTTTATCTAATATAATAAAGCAGGAAATGGACAGAATGGCAGCTAACAATACAAGGAGGCGCTCCGTATATTGGTGGACTGCTGAAATTGAAGCGATGAGACAAGAGCTCCAGTCCCTTAGGAGAAGGAAACAACGTATTCTTAGAAATAACAGAGAAGGGTACCAGGAAATAGCCAATAGATACCTCGAGGCAAGAAGAACGCTCAATAAGGCTATTAAGAGACGTAAAAAGGATTGCTGGATCAGGCTCTGCGAAGAGCTTGACAGCAATCCCTGGAGCCAGGCATATCGTATTGTGACCAAAAAGTTCGGGAGACGTATGCCTATCCTAAATAAGACCAGTGTTGCAAGGGAGGTAGCCAGGTTGTTCCCGCATACAGTGCCTGATATCGTGAGATCCACACCTTGCGACAATAGAAGATTCACCATGGAAGAGCTACAACTTGCGGCGAGGAGTTTGGCAACCAAAAAGAGCCCTGGCCCGGACAAGATTCCCGCGGCAGTGATCAAGGGGCTGGTTCAGAAGGCTCCCTGGGAGATGCTCGAGATTGCCAGCCATGGCATGGAGAACGGAGACTTCCCCGACTGCTGGAAGGAGGCCAGAGTGGTATTCCTACCTAAAGGCACCTCTTCGGAGGAAGATATAACCTATAGACCCCTGAGCCTCCTTAACATGATGGGGAAGCTAGTAGAAAAGATGCTGGCTCGCCGCATCATCAAAGAACTAGAAGAGGGAGCCGGAATCATTCCTAACCAGTACGGGTTTATGCGGGGGCGATCCACCGTGCAGGCTATCTGCCGAATTTCGGGATGGGCCGACGAGGTGAAGAGAGGCACTTGGCGAACCAGGAGAATTCCACTGATGCTATCACTAGACATAAAAAACGCGTTCGGGGCTATTGGTTGGGGTCATATTAATGACGCAATTGCGGCTAGGGGCCTCAGCCCGTACCTGCGTAGGCAAATTGAATGTTACTTGTCCACCAGAGGATGTCTGGTGGAAGCACAGGAAGAAACAGTACATTTTCAAATGCACGGTGGAGTTCCGCAGGGCTCTGTTCTGGGGCCGTTGTTGTGGCTGGTGATTATAGATGAACTCCTTCAGAAGGAGAGTTTCCTGTCGGCGTCCAGGTCCTGGCTTATGCAGATGACCTTGCAGTCCTCGTAGAGGGAAGGACGGTCTTGGAGGTGCGGGAGAGGGTGTATGCGGCCATCGACACTATACAGGAGTGGTCGAGGTCCAGGGGTCTGCAACTGTCTACGGAAAAATGCCGGTGTATTGCCTTTACGGGTAGAAGAGTGCTAGAACCGTTCAATATTTCCATCAACGGTCATGCTATAGAAGAAGCGAATAACATCAAGTACTTAGGAGTTATCCTCCAGAAAAACGGTAGATACACCGAGCACATAGTCAATGTATGCAACAAGGCAGAAAGGATGATAAAAAGTCTAAACATCATTATGTCATCGCAGAATGCCCCTCGGGCCTCAAAGCGCCGTTTACTGGCGACCACCGTCGTGTCTTCGCTTATGTATGCCGTTCCGGCCTGGTGGCGCTCTATCGCCATCAGGCGCAACAAAGAGAGACTGGCGAGGACGCACAGGTGTGTGCTCCTAGGTGTTGTGTCCGCATACAGTACAGTGTCCTATGCCGCCCTGTGCGTGTTATTCGGTACACCTCCTATTGACCTAATCGCAAAAAAGAGGGTGGAGAGGGCATAAGGCAAGCCAGAACAAGAGGTCAGGGATGCCGTTTATAATATCTGGCAGGAAAGATGGTTGCAGGAAGCTGTGGGTCGATGGACAAGAACCCTCATCCCCAACATCAAGCCATGGTTGTCGAGAAGATTTGGTGAGGTTGATCATCACCTATCGCAGTTTTTTACAGGACATGGTTCCTTCAATAACTACCTGCACAAAATAGGCTAGAGAGAAGAGCCAATTTGCAACTACTGCAACGAGATAGATGATGCTGAGCACACCTTTTTTGAGTGCAATAGGTGGGACACACTTAGACATAGTAAGGCACTCACAGGTATAACTCCAGAGACAACAATAGACTACATGCTAAGAAGCGAGTCAAACTGGAATAATTTTGCTAATTTTGTTAGACAAGTTGTTCTACAGAAATACTCCGATGAGAGAAGACAAGGTGTTGGCTAGAATAGGACTGGGTGGACAGCCTTGCTGGTGAGGTCCAGCATGCTGCGGTGTGTTGGCACTGATGAGCCACCAAGGACTCCACGGGTAACAGTCAGGCAACAGCACACTGAATACTGAAGGGACCCGGTACTGCGTCGCGGCGAACTGGGTCTGGCGTGGTGTAATAATGTGGTGTATTAGTATTGCCCTTTTGGGTCCCCAAGGGGGCAATATTGATAAAGAACTCTCAAAAAGAGCTAACCGGTACGCCGACCTGCCTTGCCGGTAGGTGGGGAGGCCTATTTGAGTTTAAAGACACTCCCCTGGGCGGCGTAATACCAACAAGTCGGTCCGGCCCAGGGGAGCTGAGAGAAAAAAAAAAAAAAGGGTGTATCAAGATATTGTTTTTCATTAACAAAAAACAGTAATCGTCTAATCCTCTGGTAAAACAGAGGTAATCCTCTGTTAAATAATAAGTTATTATTATTATACTCTGTATTGTTATTATATACTGTGTTTATGTAAAGAAATATTTAAGGTAATAAGTTTACATATACTTTACTTAAGGATTGTTGTATATAAATATCGCACAAGGAGATTTTGTGCAAGGCATTTGTCTTAACAAAACAATAATATGTAATAATGTATTTAT
The DNA here is from genome assembly GCF_047948215.1 of Lycorma delicatula. Taxonomy (NCBI): domain Eukaryota; kingdom Metazoa; phylum Arthropoda; class Insecta; order Hemiptera; family Fulgoridae; genus Lycorma; species Lycorma delicatula. The sequence continues at coordinate 19,437,556 of NC_134462.1, forward strand.
GCAATTTTTTTTGTTTTTATGAATATGGTTATATAATTCTGATTTTCATTCTGTTAAAAATAAAGTACAATTTTCTTCACCCCTCCTGCTGCTGAGTCTGCCGGCCAGGGCGATTGAGCCCAGCGAGCTGGAGCAAAAGGGTAGCGTCCGCGCCCAGCGGCTCCCTCAGCGGGCCAGCCAAGCCTGCTGCTGCTTCATCGAGGATGTTGGCATCCGATGGGATGCCCCACGTTGAGCCTGCCAGGGAACTTCGCTTTTCTTCTTTTTGGTCTTCTCCAGGCGGTGGTCAACGATGAATTGAAAATTCACTCTGGTGTATGCTCATTTATTGGAGCCGCTATGGTGGGAGATTTGCACGGTCAGCTACATGGTGGGACTGACGGTGCAAGCTCGTACGTACACTGTACTCCAGCTGACATCTGCTACTGCTGTTGCGTCCACCGATATTAAGCTAGGTATATATGTGGTAACAACATATATATATATATATATTTATTTTTTTTTTCAAAAAATAATCGAGAATTCAGCAGTCAATTCAGACATTACAAAAATTAGAAAGATCATGTAATCTATTAAATATTGATAGATGTTTGTAACTTTTTTTTTTTTTTTGTCTTCAGTCATTTGACTGGTTTGATGCAGCTCTCCAAGATTCCCTATCTAGTGCTAGTCGTTTCATTTCAGTATACCTTCTACATCCTACATCCCTAACAATTTGTTTTACATATTCCAAACGTGGCCTGCCTACACAATTTTTCCCTTCTACCTGTCCTTCCAATATTAAAGTGACTATTCCAGGATGCCTTAGTATGTGGCCTATAAGTCTGTCTCTTCTTTTAAGTATATTTTTCCAAATGCTTCTTTCTTCATCTATTTGCCGCAATACCTCCTCATTTGTCACTTTATCCACCCATCTGATTTTTAACATTCTCCTATAGCACCACATTTCAAAAGCTTCTAACCTTTTCTTCTCAGATAACTAATCATTAAAATATATTTTATACAAAATATGCATAAATACAAATATAAAAAAATATTTTATATAGTGAAAACAAGTTTTAACAAAAAATTAAAGAAAAGTGAACATCCTAGAAATTACAAGTACTGTACAAGAAATGTGTTTCTTCTATTAAATTATTAAAACATTTGTTTTTCTTTTAATTTTTAAATGTAAAATAGTTTACATAAATAGGATGAGTAATTAAATTATATTACAGCATAGATTATCTAATTTTTTAGCAGGCAACCCACTTGTGAACTAGTTTTTTTCTCATAATATTTTACTTAAAAATATCTCAAAATTTTGGTAACACTATTGCTATATTTTTAGGTGATATTTTTCTAAAATATAAAGTATTTTTCTTCTTTTTTTGTAGATTTTATACATAATAAGGCATTTATTAAATTTTACATCAATTTATTGAAAAACACAATTATTTTTACCTTATAGCGAGGTAAAAAAATATAGCTTCCATTTGAAAGAAAAACAGGACGGTTCATTTCATTTGGATTGACCTTGGAGTAAACAAGAATCTTTTTTAAATCTTGAAGGCAGACTTACATATGTCTGCATGGTGACTGAATGGAAACCTAATCTACAAATGCTTGCACAATCATCCCTAAAATGCAGCTCATGGAACCAAAATAGTGTTCAGTTATGATCAGAAAAATGGAACTTGGCATATTCATTTATAACATAATTATGATAATGCTTCATTTGATAATATATAGTATAGCTCATGTAATAACCTTCAACAAAATAAAACTCGTGTTTAACAGCAAAAATATTTTAAATATAAATATAAAAAGAAAATCAAATATATAATGTGGAATGGAATGGAATGCAAAGTTGGCCGGAGTTTATTTCTCCCTACAAATCGCAGAACCTGGACAGAGTCCCTTGCTGCTGGATGATTCTAATCGGGCGTGTATTTTTAAAAGGTTTATCTTAATTGGCGGGTCCAATTTTTCAAGTTTTGTTTATTATTTAGTATATATATATAATGTACATACAGAAACTAATATAGTTTTTGGAATATTTAAAATTTCTTAAATAGTGTACTATTTAAGTGCTGTTTATTGTAGTAAAGTTATTGTACACTATTTTATGTACTTAATTTTTTTCTTTCATAATGGAATATTTTACTTACTTATTAGGTCCATTGATTTGATTTATATGATAAACATCAGCTGTAATAAATTGGAAAATAAAATTACTTACAAACTTTTACAAGAACTTAATTATAAATCCAAACCTAGATGTCCATTTCAATTGTTAACAATGATCATGCTGATGAAGTAGAACAATCACCATCATTATGATGCTGATGAACAATGATCAGCAGACAGTCAGAAAAAATACATAAAAACTGAGTAAATAATGAAGAGGAAATGATAGTAAAAAATTTAATTTAAAAAATAAACAATATATATATACATATATGTATATTGTGTACTTTACATATAAAATAATTTACAAATAAAAATATGTTTGATAGCAGTAAATTACAGCCTTCTTTAGACCTAGCTCAAAAGAGACTAATGAAGAAGATATAAAAAACAAAATACAACCTACATTATGCTGATTACTCTCTGATTAAGGTTTATGCAATCTTTATCTTTCTTGAAATAAGTTGTATCTATCCAATCTATATAAGAGACATGCATTAAGTCACTGTAGGAAATCTGGGCAGAAGATTTAAATAGCTTACACGTTTTTAAACTAAACTGTCAATTTTGAATGAGACTGACTAAAATTACAACAGATGTTTAATCCTGCTAAAAAATGTCAGTTTACAATATTTCTTCATACATACTGTTTATATGTTAATAATCTTTACTATTATTTCTTCTTTCTTCATTATTTATTCAGTTTTTTAAATATTTTTTTCTGACAGTCTGCTGATAATTGTTTAAGAAATAAAATGGTCATCTAGATTCGGATTTTAAGTTAAATTTTTGTAAAAGTTTGTGAGTAGTTTTATTTTCTAATTGGAGCTGATGTTTATCAAATAAAATGAAATCAATACATCTATCTAATAAGAAAGTGAAATATTCAATTACGAAAGAAGAAAAATTTAGTACATATAATTTTGTACAATAAATTTACTATAATAAACAACAGTTAAATATAAATAATATTATCTAAGACATTTTCAATATTCCAAAAACTGTATTAGTTTTTGGAAATGATCAATCCAACCATTTAAGCTACAGAAGTTCAACAAAATATTTTATATTGATTTAACATTAGTTTAGAATAAAAATTTTACTATTGATGTTATCAAAGATTTTTTAGATGCTGACTTGGGTGGTGATACCACTGACAGAAAGTTCATCACAGGACACTGTTTTAAAATTATTAAAAATAACTGTACTGTGTCTTGGTGATCAATGAAACAATCATGTCTTCCACTGAGGCAGAATACGTAGCCCTTAATCAATGTGTTAGTGAGGCTTGTTGGTTTCAAAATATTTTAATTGAATTAGATGCGATGGAAAATTCAAGTGATTTATATGTACTTTTATTTGAAGACAATTTCACTGCTACACAAATCAGTAAATCTTGCGAGCAGCCCAAACAGTTAAAGCACATTCACATTAAGTATCATTTTATTCAAGAGAAAATTAAGCAAGATATAATAAAAATATATTAAGTACCATCAGGTGTTCTTTCTTTTTCCTGTTTAGCCTCCGGTGATTACCTTTCGGATAATACTACAGAGGATGATATGTATGAGTGTAAATTAAGTGTAATCTTGTAGTCTCAGTTAGACCATTCCTGAGGTGTGTGGTTAATTGAAACCCAACCACCAATGAACACTGGTGTCCACGATCTAGTATTCAAATTCGTGTAAATATATGAATAAGTCTAAAATTGACATAACTCACTCGGAATGTTAACAGCAACATTTAAACATAAATCATAGTTTTATTTATTACAGGAATTGAATTAACAACAAATGAATCAATCCTTATAATACCCAATCAAATTAAAATAATCGCATTGATTTCTCACATACAATTTGTATTACTTATGAAAATTATAAAAAGTTAAAATATAAATACAAATAAACGTCGGAAAATAAGGTTAAGTATCCTACTTTACAATAAAATATAGACAGATACTTAAAACTATTAGAAATCATTTCATAGATAATCAATATTTCACATTACATCTAAAAATATCCCATTAAATCACGCGGTTTAAGTATTAAACACACGTGAAGAAGAAATTACGTGATCACAAGTTTGATATTACCTTTCCTGCTTCTTTAGTCAATTTCAGCACAACATCATAAAATTTATCAACGTCCGTAGTCATTTTAAATGAATTAATAATTTATAGCTAAACTGCTCTTAACTGATACTTGAATTTGTAAATATAGTTTCACAAGTTATTACGATAAACGGGTTACAAGTAACAGTCCGCAAACTTCAACAGAGTCGTTTCTACAATCAGCTGATAATCATGCTGAAAACTATACCAAAATAAAAAATACCCCCTCTCAAAAGCTAATTTAACGTTATCAAAAAAAATTCTTGTTATCAATTTAGTAAATAAATACAATAAAATAACCATAACAGTTTATACAAAAGGAATAATGAATACATTTGCAATATACTTCAGCTTTAAATTGTCTCAGCTATAAATCAGCTGAGACAACGAGATTACCAACGCATGTCAATTACTATATCGGCTTGATATACCGCGTATTTTAAATTCACATTATTGGAGAAGAATTCTAAGTATTCATAATTCTTTTGAGAAGACAGCAACAAAATCAATTAACCTTTACTAACACTTCCCCAATTGCCTATGGGAATCAGACAAGCCAGTTATAACGCCCAGAAGCTTGCAGTACTTTAAGTAATAGAAGGCCAAACTGTAATAATTAAAAACAGGTAGTATATGTGCAAAGGCAAGAAAAAGGAATTATTCCAAAAAAGGGCAATAGCCCTTTTTAGTTTTTCATAGCTCTAACTAATGATTGATAGATACTAAATAACAAACTTGTTAATATTTTTTAGGCTTTCATTACTGTACAGCTGTTGGCAGTGGAAATTTAGAGATAAAGCAGTGAAAACTTACAATTACCAAGAAACCCACAAAATATTACTGGGCTGGAAGAGATCAAGCATAAAGGATAAAGGGGATAATTAGAAAGGAATAACTTATAAACTACACATTATACATGTGTAAACTACACTTAACTTATACTAACTTATAAATTACACATTGAAATAAAACAAAAAGAAACTGAACAATATTCTCACCTTAATCACTATTCTCTCCATAATTTCTCATGAGGTCTAGTTATTTTTACCTAGGATAGTAGTCAAATAACTGATCAATGATTTTGCATTGATCAGCTTAAATATATGCTACTACATACTACTCTTTCCAGACTCTGAAGGCCACCATAGAATAAGGTAAGTTTTCATTAAGGAAAACCTTCATCCACCTACTTTATTGTGTGGTATTTAAGTTTTATGTTAGAAAAATATTAATATGTCAATAAATGGTTAAAGAATTTTATTAAAATTACAAAGATCCATATTAAATATCAGATAGAACTCTTATTAAAAATTAATAGATCTCTTGATTTTAACAACAAATGAACGACTTACATCATTTTACTTTGTTATATTTTGCAACAGCCCAAATTATATCTTTGATTTTTTAATAGGAATGAACAGAATGTACTGTTATATGATGAAATTATTTCTTTACATATTTAAGATTCTAAGGCTGTCCAAGTTTAGATTGTTGAAAATGGTCACTGAAAAAATTGTAAAAGAATATAATATACTTGTTTAGCTGCGAAAGAAATTATATAGCTGATATCAAATAGAGATAGAGTATAATAACAAAAATATCATTTGTATAGGAAAGAAAAATCGCTTTACTTTATTATTCCTGTTTTATAACAAAAATAAAATAAAATATCTAAACAAAAACATTCCTTGCTTTGAACTACAATCCATCTGCAAAAAATTATTATATACACTAAAAATTAGTCATAATTAAATTCTCTTACTAAAATAGTTCTGCAGTAAAGGACATCCTTTAAGTAAAGCTGTTTTTACATCATGAATGACTGATAGATTATACAAACTGGTTTGCAAAATTTACAAAAAAGGGGAAATTCCATCAGACTTCAAAAAGAGTGCTATTGTGATGATACCAAAGAAAGCAGGAGCAGAAAAATATGAAGAATACAGAACAATTAACTGGACTACTCATCCATCTAATTTAATATAATCTACTGAACTAATATAATCTTATTACAGTGTGTATTTCTTACGTATAGTATTTTTTATATAAGAAAATATTTGCAAGGTATTTTCTTGAATTAGAAAATATTAAAAGCTGTAAATACTGACAACTGATTACCTAACTTGAAGCAGATGACGTTGTTTAAAGCATTAAACAGCTTAATTTCACATTTGGAAAAAACTGTGAAAGTATACTACTAAACAGAGAAGATACTGTTATCTGGAGAAGAAATTGTTCTGAAGTACAAGTTGAACAGTTTCACAAAGAATGGCGAGTAGTTTATTATTTAAATAAAATATGGATTGACAGTGGTCTTATGAAATTCATGGTTCAGCTGGATAAATCTATGATGTAACAAAGGTGCTTCTTTAAAATGTCTTTCTACAGGACAAAAAATTCCATGTGGAAAAGAGCTGAGGCTCATTATTTTCACATTGGAAATGAAAAAGGTTTTGTAAAAGATTGCTTAGGGTTATTTTAATCCAGTTCAAATGATTACCACACAGAAATAAGTGGAAAACATTTACGATGTTTTCTTCAATTTAAAAAAATAGATAACAATAATGTAATAGTTATGGACAATGTTCCATATCATTCTGTAAAAGTGGAAGATTTACTACTAGCACTAGAAAAAGTCAATTAAAAAATGGTTAATGGATTAGGGAGTTTTTTCTGATGAAAGTGGAATTACTGGTTTCTTTACATAAGGAAAACTACGACAAATATGGTAACAATAAATTCGCAAAAAGTAATCATTTTATTTTGAGAACTGTTCCTTTACCTGCGTGAATTATACCTGAATGAAATTGTATGGGCAGTCATTAAGCATTTCATAAATCAAATAATATGACTTAAAATTAGGGGCATAAAAAGATTAGTAAAAGAAGGAATTCCCAAATTACTCCTGAAAAAGTGGAAAAATTATTATTTACTCCTTGATGTAAAAAAAATGAATATGTGGAAGTTGGATGTTTTAATCAAAGACTCTGGAATAGTAATTATAAACTTAAGTGAAGATCTGATCTGGCTGAACACTTGCAATGGAATAAGGTAAGCCATCTGAAGAATAACATACTTACGATTAATAGGTTTTTTAATAATATTTTGTCAGTTTCGTTTCTATCAATATTTTACTTTAATTTTTTTCTAACATTAGTGAAAATTAATAATAATGTATAGGTGACAAGAACAAGAAAACAGGATGTTATTTGTAAATAATTATGAAGGATTTGTTGTTACTAATACACATTGTATTTCTCGGTTTATTTAGTTAAAATTATCTTGTAAACAGTAGCGTAAAATCCTCATAATAATTTTTTGTTTGTTTTTTAAATGTTCATCCTGCAGTAGGCATATATAATAAATAATATCATAAGATAAATGACTTTGGTGCTGAAATGTATATTATAGTGTGCATAACATTAAAGGTGTATGTGGGAGTAAACGAGCTAGACAGTGCAAACTTATTCTCCTCATTATACACATTGACATGTGATTGTTTTCTCATCCCCTGAAAAAACGAAGTGAAAACGATTAATGTAAAGACTTAAAAAAAATTAGATTACAGACTGTTGACTTTTTTTAAAGAGGTAGAAAATTTTATACTCCATAAAATGAGACAGAGTTCATCAAATATTGAGTAGCACGTTTAATCATAGCGGTAACTTCATAATACATGTTTTGTATAAACTCATCACCAGTATCTACCATGTCGTCCGCGTGATTTCGAAGTAACAAATTTTTTGAAATTGACAATAGATATTTATAAAACTCTTTATAAAGCCCCCATTACATATTTTTTTTTTTTTGTTTAACCTCCAAATCCACCATTAGCTATTGCTTCAGAGGATGAGATGAATGATTTGTAGTGTGTGTGAAACTGCCATGCCTGACCGGGATTCAAACTAGGGACCTCCTGATGAAAGGCCGAGACAGTACTACTCGCGCCACGGAGGCCGGCCTATTAGATTTATTTAATTTTATCAATACAGTTGCCAACCCAGTAAACATAAATGATTTAAGTAAAAATAAAGAAAAACTAGAATTTAATTCACTGAACCATATTTTTTTATGAAGTATTTTGTAATTTAGCCTCACTATAAAAATAAATTATTTGATGAAGCTTTGCTAATACAGTTTGAGCTTAAGTTAGTACACTTCTTCATTAGGTATTAATTTACATAATTAGGTTAATTAAACATATATTATAAATAATCAACTATTTTAGCTGATTTCAGTCATTGACACTTTTTTAAATGTTAAAATATTTTTATTTTAATTCTGAGCTAATACATTGCTCTTTTCATTTCGATGTGTTGAACAACCTGAAAAGATTGGTTATATTTTACTTCACTATGGTTGTTGTGTGACATTCAAAGCAAGTTTTCGTTAAAAGTTTTTTACAGTCTTAAATTTTTTGTTTATTTATGTGGACAGTTTTATTTAATCATGTGATATGTATTATTTTAATTAATGCGGTTATTTTAGTATACTTTTCGTTAATGTGATAAGTGTTTGTTATGTGCTTAACGTATTTCCATTCTTAAGTTGTAAATTATGTGTGATCGTAAACAGGTTAACAACAGATTACGGGGGGACAGTAGATTTATTAATTCATTTTTAAATAATGATGTTCACCCTTGTAAAAAACCAAAATTAGATATTTCACTCACTCAAACGTCTGTTACTCGTATTTCTAGAAAATCTCAGTTGGTTAACGAGAAAAGTTCTGTTGACGCTAAAAGTGATTTAAGTAAATTTTCTGAAAAAGATCTTTGGGGAGATGATTTAGACGAAAGTGAAGTAAATGAGTGTTTCACAGTTGCATCCCAGGCAATTTCCCAAGTTAGTATTCTGTACATTTAAAAGTGTTTATAAGATGTAAATATTTTGATATTGAACTCTTGAAACAAATTGAAAGATTAGCTGTAATAGATCAACTTAAATTTTTTCATACTTGCATATGATTATGTTAGCCACAGAAATATTAATATCAACATAAATTAAGTATCATAAATGCAAAAATAAATCATAAACTAACCTTAATAGTCGTCAAGTGTTGGGCCCTTTGAGTCTACCGTTGAAAATAACTGACGGCGCTCTTCGTAAGATGATTCTACGTCATACACATAATTAATAGCTAGGCAAGTGGTGAAGTCTCTCTGTTTTGACATATTTCCTAGCCCATATATATATATATATAACGGCCTGTTATACGGAAATCAGCCAAGTGCCCTACAAGATTAGTATTGACATACCGAGGTATTTTACCCCTAATCTCTTTCCATAGAACTTTAACCGTAACCCAAATCCTCTCTCCACAGAGAGATTAGCATCTGAACAGGTTGCCATAACTCACAAAACTGATTGCTAATTGACTAGAGTGCTGATATTGCATTGTGGACTTTGACTTAACATAGGACGCTCACTGTTCAAACCTGCTTTCTTTTATTTAGATCTCGTGTTTTCTTGATCTTAAGCATGTCTATGGTATATTAAATTAAGAAGAAAATTTGAAGTTGATCAAGTAATTGCTCTGAATTACCGATATATTCCTTCAATCTTAGCAAATTTAATGGAATACCATAATAGTGTACATTTAACATTAAGGTGGATGGTATGAATCTTTTTCTATCACGGAAAATTCTCAGTTTAAATCCCAGTTAGGCTTAGTGTTCTTTATGGTAAAAAATTCATTTATTGTTAAATAACTTTTATTGAGGTTATAAGGTTTTAATGGGGAAAATCTATTATAAGTGAGTAAGATATTGCCATATTCAGAAAATATGTGTTTTCTATTCACTTTTGTAAACATGACCATGATTAATTCTTAAACAGAATTTAAAATAAGTCATATATATAAAAAATATTTTTATTATTATTTTTGTAAATAATAAATGTTGAGTTTCATTAACGATATAACTGTGATGTTTCTAATGTGTGTTTTACAAGTTTTGTAGTTGATAAAAAATACTAAGCTTGACCAAGATTTAAATGGGAACTACTGATGAAGAGGTACTACTACCACTCCTCTATAGAGTTTGGAGAAGAGATTTATTTTTATAAATACATATTTTACACAAAAAACTATTGTTATATCACTTATTTAATATGTTATGCTTATTTTAAGTTTGTAAAAAATATTTTAATTGTATTTTTAATAAATTTATGGAATGATTTTTTAAATGCGTAGGTAGTTTATTAAAACGCAATGGAAACACAAAAACTCTTTTTTGGTAGCTGAAGTATTTGTTGAGTTTACATGAAAGTGGTTGTTTGGTTAATTAGAGGTGGAAATTGCAATTTTTTTCTTTAAGAATAAATGAGTATTCTTTTTAGCAAAGATTGAAGTTTGCATAGCATGGTTGAATGTTTCTCTGACAGTAGTGGTGTGATGTCACTATGGTACAAACAAGAGAATGGTTCTATTCTGAGCAAATTTTTCTCATAGGTTTCCCATATATGACAACTTTGTAATGTAAGGATAGACACATGTAAAGTGTATAGACACATGTGTATCCTGTTCTTGCTAAATAAATGTTTATTTTGTTACTATAGTATAACAACTTTTTACTTCCTTGTACAAAGTAAAGGAAGTATTGTGATTGAGAAAAAATTTGGTTTTCAGATTTCAATGGAAATATCCATTTTGACTAGTTTCAGTGTGTTTTGACTAGTTTCATGTTTGAAGTCTTGATCTTCCTGTTCCTCTTTTCCTTTTAGTGTAACCTTCTAATATTGTCTTTAATAATATCTCATGCTGCACAATATGGCCAATAAGTTCATCACTTCTATTCACAATATTTTGTGAAAAACTTCTTTTTTCTCTAGTTTTCTCCTAGATCTGTTTATTATTGACCTTATTGATTCATCTCACTTTCAGTAATCTCCTATAACACCACATTTCTAGACCTACCAGTCTTCTCCCTCTATTCTGCTTCCATCGCCCATATCTCAGAACCATATAGAGCTACATACTATACGTAACACCTCAGAAATCTCTTTCTTGTTAATATTGTTAAATTTTTTGAGGTTAATAGCTTCCGCTTACTATGAGAAGTAGTTTTAACCTGCCCAATCCTACTCTTAATATCTCTTAGTTTTTACATCTAAAAAATGTATTATTTCTTCTAACTTTTCTGATTAATTAGCGTTCTAATTTCTAGTTTCTTCATCAGGGGCTGTTAATCCTGTACACTTTTTGTTTAATATTTCTTTTATATTGTTTTCTACAAAGAAAAATTATTAATTTCACATTTAAATGCATTTTTCTGTAAAATTTAACTTGGAAGCTTGTTTGACTGAAAACATCTTGAGGAAAAATAAATTCAGCTGTATTAGGAATGTAGGAGTGCTCAAAATCACAAATTTTAATGAGAAGGCTGGCTACCCATCTTGCATCAGGCGATGTTATTATACCTAAAAAAACCCCATTGTTTCAAAAACCTTTGGTAGCTTCATAATCTTACATGATGTCATTAATATAATGTTCGTTTCCTTGCATAACTTAGGGCTTGAAACAGCAGTTTCTTATGCTGAAAGCCAACAAATGATGCCAGAACGGATTTGTAGCATCCTTTATTGTTTGTTTTCTCCATGTTTATTAATTATAGACTCCTTAGGTTACATTATGCTACAAGTATTGTGGATTTTATTTGAGCACAATGCTGCCACATACTTACTAATTTTTATTTTATAAGTGTACACTTAATAAAAATATAAAAAAAACATCTCTACCAGTTAAGTGAGGTGTGAGAACTTAGATGACAGATTGACGATGGTGGGCGCATAGGAACAAGTCATGACCAACACTAAAGCCATGAGACGGCTGTTATAATCTTGTGCTAAAGTAGCTGAGAATATTTGAAAGTTGCTTTTTGTGAATGAATAAACTAAGCAGTAAATTCCTTACTAATAATCCATTTCCCCAAAAAATCCAGATTTGTAATGTTGTGGTTTGCAGTGTATTCTTTTATCAGTTGTATTCCATTATGGTATTATGGCAGCTGGTCTAGTTTGGACATTAATTTTAATTAATATTGTATAGACATTTTATAAAAATTAAGAATACATTTTTAAGTTTTTCTAATTTTCTAATAAATTTCTATTTATCTTTTTATTGTTTTAGGATACTAGTATTCAAAAACCATTGCGAAATGATAACTTGTGTGGAATATCACAACAGAAACCACCACATATCTCAAATAATATTAATAATAACAATAATATTAATAATAATAATTATAATATTAAAACTACACCATCTACATCATCGATTAAACAGAATCATAAAACTGGAATTCCTCTATTTCGAGCATCAAGTGCTGGGAATCTTCCAGATAATTCTCCAAGAACATCAGGTTATGCTAGTTTGAGTACTTCAAGTGGACTTCAGAAGTTTAATGGTGACAGTAAGTAAAAAAAAAGAAAAAAAAATAATAAACTAATTTAAGCAAAATGCAGATCAGACATGTTATAAATAACAGAAGAATCCACTATTTTTTTTAAAATATCTCATACCTCAATTTTTCAAAATTGGTTTGTGTGATTTTAATAAAATTTCAGATTGTTTGTTGGGTGAAGAATAAAAATGTTTATATACAAGCAAACAAATCTAACTGCACTGTAATAATAACCTGTAATTACCTACACTGTAATTAATAACCTCAGTATAATTCTTTCATTTTATTCTTGAAATATGAAAATGAAGTATAACTCATAAAGAAACTATTATTTTACATTAGTTCATTTTTAGTTCTTGTAATATATCTTATTTTAGCTCATATTTTTCGTAATCCATTTTTTTCTTAATAATGTTTTTTGTGAAATAGGTAAATATTCTTAATACATAAAAAGTATAATTCTCAAAATATTATTTAATTTTAAATATTTTTAAATGCATAAAATTTATCTCTGAATAATCTAAATTTTAGGTTAACATAATAATTTTAACATGATTGTTACGTTTTCACTCCCTCTTGCTGTCGGGTGCTGAAACGTAGCGGTGGCTAGGGTGCTCGTAGCAAACTATGGTCACCAGACCATCACGCCACTCTACGTCACAAGCTGCTCCCTTGAGCACTGTATGTAGCGTCTTCTAAAGCAGTCTGCACTCACCTGACCCAAGACGGTCGTGTCCGGATGGACTCTCTCAATTCTTGTTCAAATGAACATTATTTTAAGTTTTATTTAGCTTATGTTTGCTATCTTTAAAGTTAAGTTATAAGTTACAAGTGTTATGTTGCAAAATTCTTTTGAACTGCCAAGACGGCGTGCAATTAAACAATCCTTCTAATCAACAAGGTGTCTTCATTCATCACCAACGAATACATATACTTCATCCTCACTCTAAAATCTACCGCAACGCTGTTGACCAACGGCATGTCATCAGTGTCGCTACAATGATACATATTAAACTAAATTTTAGGTTAATATATTTCCAAGGTATAATTTGATCCAGTTTATCTGCCTTAAAATGAATTATATATTTTTTAAAATGATTACTTACCATAATTATTTTTCTCATCTTTAATAACCGAAGTTTTAGGTGAAGTCTGTGTTTCTTGTTGGTTAGTTTCTTCTGTTGATTTAGATGTCAACATATCTAAAGTTATCATTATTTAGCCCTCTCAAAGCTAAATTAAGTAACACTTTTCCTGTAGAACTCATAATTGCATTACAAAAGATAATTATTTATGCTAAAACTCAAATAAAACTGAAAAAAATGACAGGTAATGAAATCAAGCAACTTCACTGAAACAGTAAGCTCTTGGGTGGAGTTATGTAACAGCTGTAAGCACAGTCCTTACTGCAAGGAGTTATGGACACATCCTTCATCCTCTATGGCCATAGAGTAGGTGTGTTACATAGCTTCTTCATCTTTTTCATATCACTGTTTCTAAATATGTTTATGTTGTTGTGACCTTACCACATAACATATAGGCACATAAGACCTTCATCCACTGAATTATCTCATATTTTCAAAAAAATGTTACATAATCCTTTCATCCATCAAACCCTTCAGTTGTGAATAACTGTTTGCAAACATATGTGGAGACAAATCTATAACAAAATTTCAGAACAAACTTGTATAAATTTTGGAAATCAGTAGTTGATAGAAATTTCCAAAACTCAATAAAATTTTCAATACTTGGGATTGAAATTATTTTCTTAAATTTATTTATAAGAACATTTTGGTACTGAAGATTAATTATTTCTGTTTGAATTTCAGAGGGGTAAGTGGCTCAAGTCTTCAATACCAGTAGAAAAGGGGTTTGTAAAGGGTTCAACATTATTATTGTCCGTTTGGAAATTATAAAATGTTTCAGATGAGATTATTTATTTAGAAATTAAGTTTTCATACTTATCGTAATTAGGAAGGTTGTCAAGTTTGTTTGCTAACTATCATTCATTTGAAATTTATCAGTATTATTCTGTTAAAATTGTTTAAAAAAAGAGAAAGTTTAACTATAAAAGTAGATATAAAACTAAATAAAATCGAAAACAAGCAATCTTTACCTTGTAGTTTTACATTTAATTTTTTCAAATATTCCATAATGTCTGTAAGAAATGCTAGATCTCTTAGCCAGTGTTCATGTTTGAAAAGCAAGCAGTGATTGTGCAGTTCATCTTTTTCTTCCAAAAAATGTAAGACGCCCTCACAAAGATTCCAAAATCTGTCAAGTGTCTGTTGAAAGCCAGCGTACATTACAATACAGGATTAATTAACTGTCTTCTTCCTTCTCTTTGGGAAACAGCAATGAAATTAATATAAATATAAATATAATATAAAATATAAATTCATATCTTTAGCACAAAGTGCCTCCCTATGCAGTATGCAGTGATACTCAAAAATGGTTCTTTTCAAGTAATTTTCGAATAGTGATAAACAACCATATTATAGCCATATTCAAAGCTGAGGCTCCATCTGTGCATATGCTACCTAATTTATCCCATTGTAAGTTATTATTCTCAATGACCAATTTTATTTCTTCTTTGTACAAAGTGAAGGGAAGGATTATGATCACAAAAAATTTCGGTTTCCCAATTTCAACAGAAATATCCATTTTGACCATGCCTGAATTCATTTTGACTAGTTTCAGCGTAACGTCTTACCTACGTAATACGTATCTGTCCTCTCATAACTCAAAAATGATTAGCCGTAGGATGTTGAAATTTAGAGTTTAGGACTGTTGTAACATTTAGTTGTGCACTTTCCTTCTGATTGCAATCGACTGAATCAAAAGTGCCCAAATTCCAAAAAAATTGGATTTTCGACTTTTTCTTAACTGCAGTAATAAGCTCTCATTGAGAGCTTTTCAACGATACATCATAAGTGGTGCTTATTTTCATTGGTTCCAGAGTTTTAGCCAAATGTAATTTTAATTAATGAATTATTTGGATCATACAAGGGAAAGGCACATCAGTTTGAATCTGATCTCATATATATATATATATATATATATATTTATATATTTTTTTTGGTTTTTTTTTAATTTCAAAATATTGATGTATGTATAATTATTAACCTCTGATTGTAAAAAAAAGTTATAATAAATAATGCAATAATAATAATTATAATAATAATTAAAAAAAAAGTATGAAAAAAATCCATAAGTTATTAGTAAAATAAAATTTTATAAACTTTTCATTTTATTTCAAACATTTTTTACAGAGTTAATAATTATTAATAAATAAATATATTTAAATTTAAAAAAATCTCTTTAACCCTTTCTAGTAGTAGCTAGCATCTTTCTCTGCAAAATAGGTGGTTACAGTAATCTCCTCATCCGATGAAAATTTATTTCATCCAAGCGAAACTTCAAGGTTAGGAAAAAGTTGCTTGGGGCCAGATCTGGTGAACATAGTGAGTGGTCAACCAATTCAAAGTGCAATTCATGTATTTTAGCCATGGCGACCGTCTTGATGGAAAAGCACTTTTTTCTTCTTCAAATGTGATCGTTTTTTTGCAATTTCTGCCTTCAGCGTGTCAATTAATGATACATAATACTGTCCCGTTATTTTTTTACCATTTTGAAGATAATTGATGAAAAAAATTCTGTTACTATCCCTAAATACAATCACCATCGCCTTCACAGCCGATGGAACTGTCTTCACCTTTTTGGAGCAGGTTCACCCTTTGCAGTTTACTGTTTTGACTGTTGTTTCATCTTAGGAGTGCAGTGGTGGATCCATGTTTCATCTGCAGTTATGAATCGATGCCAAAAAAAAATCTGACTCATTTTGCTTAAACTGTCCCAATTGGGCCTTGGAAATGTTCATTCGAATGTGTTTTTGGTCCTGGGTGAACAAGCATGGCACCCAACACGCAGATAGCTTACGCATATCCAATTCTTCAGTTAATATATGACAAACCATGTTCTTTCGATATGCCCATAGCCTCTGCTATCTCTCTAACCTTAATTTGTCGGTCATCCAGTACCTTTTGGTGAACTTTATTGATGTTATCTGTGGTGGTTGCAGTTTTGGCCGTCCAGAATGCTCATCATTAACCAAGTTGGTACAAACATGTTTAAATTCAGCTGTCCATCTTTTCATGGTGCCAAATGATGGGACAGAGTCCCTGTAAATAGCATCCAACTTGGTTTTAATTTGTGTAGGTATATTACCTTTCAAATGTAAATATTTAATCATGGTACAATATTTGATTTTTCCATTTTCACAAAAACACTGACCATGACACTCAAATGGTTATCAAACAACAGCTGAACGCCCAAAATGACTGAAATTTTAGTGAGATTTAAATGACTGGAATTTTAGCGTGTTTCAACGCATGCATATGTAGATTCCCTAACTTTTGTTGATGAGTACTGCCATCTTCATGTTGAGCCTAAAAATGTTTCAGACAACCCTCATATATGAAGTTGTATTCAAACCAATGTGTCCATGGTTATGGATCTGATGCGTTCTCACTTGCACCACAAAACTACTTGAGCGATGTGAAACAAAATTAATATATAAACTAATAAAAAATACTGATACGGACACCACAAAAAATGTGATGCAATATGCATCACATTTTTTTTTTTTTTTTTTTGTATGCACCAAAATGCAATTGTGTAACTGTCCACTTTATTAAAGAATTGGAGAATCTTATCTCACTTTCAAATGAAATAAGTGTATAAGAAGTATAGCAAAATATGAGTATATGTTATTTTATAGGCATACAAGGAATTCATGTGGTGTCCACATCGGATTTTTAAAGATGTGGATTTTTAGAGATGCCTCTTGTTATTAATTGCCGTAAGTCTAAAAGCTATTCAATAACATCAAAATTTTAATTGATGCAATGCATAAAAATACTTAATTGAAAAGTATCAGTATTACAAGTGCTCTTATCAACAGCTAAAGAAAAATATTTAGATGGGGCAGACACACTTTTTGTATTAACTTTCACAAACAGGTCATCTATGCGATATATCACTGTGATTCACTAAAGGGCAATTTGTTCCATCATTTCTTTAATTTTCATTTCAGAAGTGTAACTAGCAAAGATTTTTCGACTTGTTTTGATAATCTCTTCCCCCATCATAGTAAGGTTTCTTTTTTCATTTATTTCATTTTTTTTTGTTGAAAAACCATTTGTTCGCTTATTAATGATTTCTTCTTTTTTTTTGTTAATGAATCCTGTCCTCAAAATTGAACCAAGAGGATATGTTTTATTAAATTACCATGGTTTTGCTTGAAATGTTCTCAAGTTAAACTTTTTGGGCACTGCTACATTAGCACCACAAATCAAACAATATGGTTTTGATGTATTTTGATTAGTAAACAAAATGTTCCTCCCATGGAATTCAATAATATCTTGTTCATATTTTCGTTTTGAAGTAGATGGGTTACTTAAAGACATAATATGAGAAAAATTCAAATGACATGCATGAAAATAAAAGCAAAATTCATGTAAATCTGATAAGACATTGATTTCATACGACTATTGTGCAGGTTTCCAGATACAATGGTGAGTTGTCAAAGCTATTGGGCACCCATATTACTTGCACCATCTACCAGGCATGCTTGGTGTTGCTGTAAAGCAATAAAAATATAACAAATCAAAGCAAAAAAGAATTGTAGATACGGGCGACTCATAGGTATTAACTTACAATCGGTATCAACTACAGAAAGTTTACTTTAAATATAATCTGAATACTTGTGTATTCTATTGAAAACAGTGATTATAAAGTAGATGTATAGTATTAATTATTGTTTTGATTATGTTTTCAAACTGTGGCAGATTTTTTTTGTCCAAAGTTTACATTACAAAAAAGTTTTTATTTCTATATACTTTGTGTGCCACTCACCATGACCCTGCCTGCCACAAGTGACACACGTGCCATGGGTTGGCCACAAATGATTTAAACAATGGTTATAGTTAAGTTAGCTGTTAAATCAAATGTTTAAATTACATTAGTTTGCACCATGTTTAAAATTTACCAGTTCATTCATAAGTTTGTATTAATGTTTATAGGTGTTTGGCCTATTGTTTGAATCCCTTTGAATGAACTCTATTCTATATTGGTAGCTGAATTTATAAAATAAAGTGGATCAAAATAATAATAATTATGATATCTCTTGTTTTCTAGAAGCTTTTCTTGTATAATTGCATTAGTTTACTATTTATTCATAATAAAAATATTTAGGTTTCATTAATTAATTGTGTTTGTGAAGTATTGATGTAGTCTTCAAAATTAATTGATGTAGTAGTCAACAAAATTTTTTTTTTACAAATTTTAATTTAATTTGTGTTTTATGTGTGTACATTTTTATTTTAGAAAATTATATCATTTGTTATTTTCAGGTGCCTCTGTATTTTTATTAAGTGAAATTAATAAATATAAAGATGAATGTAGAATACTTAGCGAAAAACTACAAACGAAAGATGGAGAGGTATGTTAACACATTATATATAATAATTACCTTCGTGAATTAAAAATTGCTTTCTGTAGTACAATTAACAATACCATAAATGATAATTTTAGTCAAGTTGAAGTATGTTAGGATCTTATATGTTGACCCACCGGGTTGATCTAGTGGTTAACGCGTCTTCTCAAATCAGCTGATTTGGAAGTCGAGAGTTACAGCGTTCAAGTCCTAGTAAAGCCAGTTATTTTTACACGGATTTGAATACTAGATCGTGGATACCGGTGTTCTTTGGTGGTTGCATTTCAATTAACCACACATCTCAGGAATGGTCGAACTGAGAATGTACAAGACTACATTTACACTCATACATATCATCCTCATTCATCCTCTGAAGAATTATCTAAACGGTAGTTACCGGAGGCTAAACAGGAAAAAAAAGTAAGGATCTTATATGTGAAAAATCAAGTTTTTTTCCCTGCGCCTTTGATTGTTTTAAATTGATATATATTATATTTAGTAAAAAAACTAATCTTTGTTATTGAGGAAATTGTTAGTCAGATTCATCTGCTATATTTGAGTACATCTGACTAATGTGCTACTGGTGCAATAGGAATTCCACCATAAGTTCAGTAATTCCTTATTGATACTCAAATCTGCCTTGACAGACTGGTAGCATCTCTGCCTTTTATCCAGAGATTCCAGGTTCAAGTCTCAGTCTAGTCAACTATGGCATTTTTCGTATGCTATAAATTTTATAATCATCCATCGCAGTGACTATTATTGGGTGTCAACATTTTGTTATTAAATAAATATATATTATACCTAATTACGGCAATTGGTTAAAGGCTATTCAGATGGCATTTCGCTCCTGTTTATGTTTGCAAAATTTTTTCATATGGTTTTATGATTTGATGAATTTATTCCTCTGGCAGATGTTTTATTTCTCTTTTAATACATGCCATTCATTGATTATCATGCTAGTCAGGTATTATCCATCATCATCTATTAAATGGTGCAGTGTTTTGGCCTTTGATTTTCAACAGATTAAAATTAATATTGTTTAGTTTCTCCACAGTACTCACAAATACCATTGATCCACAGTCAAACTAGTGTTTTCTATGAAAAAAGTCTGTTATTGATTTCAGTGATTTATAAATCTACTCCTTCCACCCAATAAATTTGTTTTAGTTAAGAATATGTTTGTATGGACGTCGTACATGTAATTTAGCCACTCAACTCTTGAATTATTTCAAGCTCTTTTTTGCAGACTTCCATTGATGTGTTTTTGATCAAGTACTTTCATGTCCATGAAAACATTTTCATAGATAATGCAATATTTTATCTTCTTAGGAAGATAAAATATCTATAGGATTGTGATTATATCAATTTTATCTTTACACCATCAGTTAAACGAATAAAATTCATCATAAATATGAGACAGAATCATTATTATTATTATTATGCAAAACAGGCGCAGCTATAAGTAAACGGAAATTAGAAGCATTTGATCAAACATAAAGTGATTATTTCCGATCTTTAAATGAGTCATTATGACTGGAGTATAGGTTGCCATTTCCTGAAATTGAAGTTAGCTAATAAAGGGAAGAGTTAAAAATAAATTTGTCTTAGACAAAACTATACTTCTGAAGAATTGTGAACGAAAATTAAGTTTCAGTCAGTATTTTCATATTAAATGCAAAGGTCCATAATTAATAGCCAGAGTTTATATTTACTTTATTATTCTGCTTGAATATTAATTTGCTTTTTAATAATTTTGTCCCAGATAGCAATGTATGCTAACGTAAAAATTTATAGATTGAAGAGAGTAGCTCATCAGGAATAGGATTTGTCTTCAGGCAGCCTAAGGCATATGTTCAAAGGAGTCTTTGAGAGCATGGTGTCTTAAGTGGGCATAATTTAGCTTTACAGGATAGATCCAAACAGAGATGTTTATGGCACATTTTCAAATTTAATCAGAAATTATTATTATAAATTTGTGGAATGCTTAGCTAGAGACCTTATTGAACGCACTAGTGTATTTTAGACTTGTTTTTTAGCCACCTCATTCCTTGGGAAGGCTGAATTTGATTGTGAAGATTAGGCTGTGAAAATTGTGAAGCTGCAGGAGCTAGAGGAGTTTGGTGAGTGAGGGACTCTTGGTCAGTAAAATACTGATCAGAGGAGAGGTATAGCTATTGTTACCATTTCAAGATTTTGTTGCATCAAGCTATAAAATTGTTGATTTTAGAAGCATTGCAGAATGAGTGGAATACCTTACCTATGAATGACCGAGTTTGAATTTATAATGGACTTGAGGTAGTATGTTTCTATTAAGTATTATTACATTTTTATCATTTGATAAATATGCTTATTTACATAGACATTGTAATCTCTAAATCTGGCTAGATTTTTGGATTCATTAATTTTGTTTCATTCTGGCTGTACAGCGACTGGTATGATATCTATGAATAGTAGCTGATTATACAAGATCTGAAGATCTCTAATGTGCTTTGTTTTATTTCAAGATTTTTTTTTAGAATATTTTACTGTTATTTTTGAATAGAATAATTATTAAATTTTTTAAAAGTAATTAAAATTATATAATTTATAGGTGAGTTTGCTGAGAGCCTGTCTAGATAAAACAAAATCAGAACAAAAAAGAAGAAGCAGTGATTGGTCAGAACAGTTAAGACAGATAAAAACAGAAAATATCAAGAAGATTAATGATCTGGAAAAACAGCTTACAGAGCTGAAAACTGGTATACAGTTCAAGGTAATCTGCCTTTTAAAATAATGCATTTTTGCCCTTAAGCATTTAACTTTTTTGTATATTTCTACATTTTTTACTTTCGTATGAAGTAAAGGAAGTATTGTGATCGCAAAAAATTTTGGTTTCCAGATTTCAATGGAAATATCCATTTTGAGCATCCCTGAATCCATTTTGCCTAGTTTCGGCGTGACGTCTGTATATACCTACATAACTCAAAAACAATTAGCCGTAGGATGTTGAAATTTTGGATACTGTTGTAACAAAAACATCAAATCCAAAAAAAAAACATTTGGATATTGGACTTTTTCTTAACTGCAGTAATAAGCCCTCATTGAGTGCTTTTCAATGATATATGAAAAGTAATACTTATTTTCATTGGTTCCAGAGTTATAGTCAAATAAAATTTAATTAATGAAATATTTGGATCCTAGGAGGAAGGCACATCAGTTCGAATCAGACGTCATCTCCTTTCTTTTTTTTTTAATTTAAATATATTGATTTATTAATAATTTATTAACCTCTCATTGTAAAACAAGATTTACGTTGAATAATAATTCAATAATAAAAAAAAAAAAATAAAAAAAATGAAAAAATATCAGAAGTTAATAATGAAATAAAATTTTATGTGCTTTTCATTTTTAAAAAAATGTGTAAATGTAATTTAATAGGCATACAAGGAAGTCATGTGTTGTCCAGATCAAATTTTTTTCTCTTGATGATTTTAACATTTTTGCAAATGTAACATCTGTTTTCTGTATTCCAGTCTTTGACTTTCCATAATATTTCATCGTCTTGACTTCTTTTCAATGAATATTTCAAAAAGGTCATAATCCTTAGAATCAGGGTGCGTAACTTATGCATGGATAAATTTGGAAGTATGATTTATATCAGGTTGCAGTGATGTACTTGAGCGTAGCTGTATGCACCGTTTTAATGTTTGAGACAAATAGTAAAATAGACTGTCATTATTTTCAAACATTATCATTATGTTGTACAAATGAAGAATTCCCTTATAAATTATTTAAAAAATTGTGTTAAGACATTTTACTTTATGTTAAGGATTTTTGTTAGTTAAGTAACTGAGTTACTTGGAAATAGAAAAGTGAAACAAGTTTTAAGGCCTAATGACCCTCTGTGGAACATTCACTCCATTTAGTTTTAAAGGTCTATACTGTAATGTGTTATTTTTTTATTACTATTTAATTTTTTTTTAAGTGCCTTTGAGTTATTTTGTAATTAGCCACGATTAAGTGCTAATAAAATGATATGAAAGTGTACTGTATATTGTTACATACATATACATGTATAGTATGTGTGTTGTTACATTATAGTGATTTTTAAATGAGTTGTGAACCATAACCTGGTTGATCTGTGCTCTGTTAAATGGAAATAAAGTGTATATTAATGAAATATTAACTATTATAAGTTTTATGTTTATTTGTGTGTGTGGGGGGGGGGGGGGTGCATGCGTGTGAATTTCTCTTATAAATATAACGTAAGAGAGACTATTTGATTTAGAAGTACATTTTACAATATTTTCATTATTGGAATGGTATTTTGAAAAAGGTTACAGAAAATATTATGCTTTTGCATGTGTGTGTGCGCACGCGCGTGTTTTTATTATATATGAAAATAAAATCATTCAAAATATTACTCAAGATAATATGTCACTTATTATTCCAAGATTATAATTCATTCCAGATAAGTGTTCACTAAATTACAATATAATTATCACATACAAAATAATATTTGGCCAAAGTACAATCACTACCTCCAAATTAAATACACAGTGTGTGATGCAGATTAATTGATAAATATCTGTAGAAGATCTCATGTTTATCAGAATAAGTGAACAAATAAGCGATAGCAATAAAGAATTTCTTATGTCAGTAATGATGGCCAGTGGTGTCAATAACTCATAGCAGTAACAGCAGCATAGTTATAAGAAAGGATATCCAAAGTCAAATTGATATTATTCATGAAAATTCTTTTTTTTTATTTTGCAGTCTATGGAATTAAGTGCATTAGAAGAAAAATTGAAAAAATCACGAGATTTTGGAGCTAGTACGTCTAATGATTTTCATGCAGCTAGTAGTTCAAGAAAAAGCATTACGGATTTAAATAAGTAAGTTGATTTATTAAATCACAGTTGCAGTGTAATGTTTATAATAGTAATTTATAACAGCAACATGAACTGTGGAACCATGGACTTTTTATATTAGATATTCAATTTTTTTAATGAAAATTACAATTTATATTTGAAATGAAAGGAAGTTAGATTGAAATATTTAGTAGTATAAATTATGATTAATAGTATTGGAAGTGACTTTTATATTAAACTTATACACAGTAATAAAACCATTATATATAAAAAACTGATAGTCAAATAGAATCAATTCTTTTGTAATTAAAGGGGTTCATATGTAAACAGAAAGTTTTTGGTTGTAATTTACTTATTAAATACAATAAATTGTCTTAACGTGATATCCTAATGGATAGTCTTCTGTAACTGCAATTCATTTGCCCCAGTGCTCAAAGAGCTTTTTAATCTCATAATAGATGTTCTTTTTTGTTGTATCAATCTTGCATGCTTTCAATGAATTCATATTTGTTTAATTTTTTCCTTCCTAAAATTAAATTAATGAGCCAAACAGATGATAGCTTAATGATGGTGATTTTTAACTGAAGGATGGGGTAGCTTATACAATTGACCCCAGATAGCATTTATGCATTTGCAATGTGAGGATGAGTATTGCTCTAGAGGAGTGATTTTCAACCTCTTTAGCTCTACGATCCTCAAAAACAAGAAAAATATATATAACTATTTTGCAACCTCCCAACCCCAACCCAATGAAACCTGGTTAAAACTATTTAGCTGCATTGATAGCAATGGGCATGAACATGTGTGTGAAGAAGTGCATAAACATGGGCAATTTACAAGTTCCAACTTGATGTATGTGTGTTCCTTTTAATTTGATCTGCTTGCATAATATTCACTGTGAGTGCATTATGTTTGAACATTTGCATATATGTTGGAACATGGCATGCTCTCAGCAGTATAAAAGAGGCATAAGGGATTGCAGAACATCAATTCCACAGTGCATTGCTTGCTTTCAAGTCCTCTCCCATGAAAGCACAAAGCTGTCAAAATGAATTTAAATTTGGAAACTAATCATCCGAATCATAAAAGCAAATCCTTGGAATTTTTAAAAGAAAATTACATACTTTGAGAAATCAAACAATCTTCTATACAAATTTTTTTTTTTTGTCTTCAGTCATTTGACTGGTTTGATGCAGCTCTCCAAGATTCCCTATCTAGTGCTAGTCGTTTCATTTCAGTATACCCTCTACATACTACATCCCTAACAATTTGTTTTACATATTCCAAACGTGGCCTGTCTACACAATTTTTTTTCCTTCTACCTGTCCTTCCAATATTAAAGCGACTAATCCAGGATGCCTTAGTATGTGGCCTATAAGTCTGTCTCTTCTTGTAACTATATTTTTCCAAATGCTTCTTTCTTCATCTGTTTGCCACAGTACCTCTTCATTTGTCACTTTATCCACCCATCTGATTTTTAACATTCTCCTATAGCACCACATTTCAAAAGCTTCTAATCTTTTCTTCTCAGATACTCCGATCGTCCAAGTTTCACTTCCATATAAAGCGACGCTCCAAACATATACTTTCAAAAATCTTTTCCTGACATTTAAATTAATTTTACATATACTTAAATTACATACTTTTAGAAATCAACATGCTTCTGTTTGTAAATTACTGTAATTACTGATACCATACTTGAAGCCCTTGTTTGTCAATTCTTTGCTGGTTTTTCTATTTTAACCATATTTGGTATTATTAAAAAAAAGCATATATCCACATATAAAAAAATATTAAACAGAAATTGTTAAAAAAAATTATAAACATTAAAATAAGTTTGATAAAATTAAGTAAACAGCATTCATTTCACCTAAATTTCAAATTGAAATATTCATCATTAACTTTTGATTAGCTTATTAAAATCTGTGATAGTAACAGTCATTTAGGACTTGCAGATAGCAGAATGGTTTGATTATAGTTTAATATTTTCTGCATAATACAAGGGTTATTTTTTTCAAGGTTTGATCGGTCACGAAATTAAAACCACAGTGAAAAAAAAAAATCTTTTATTTGTAACAAGTACTTACATAGTTATGTTATTTCTCTATATAGTTGCCACTCCGATTTAGACATTTGTCGTAGGGTGGTACGAACTTTCCAATACCCTCGTCATAGAAAGGAGCTGCCTGTGTTTTCAGCCATGTTTCTACGCTGGTCAGTAGCTCAATGTTGCAGGTTCGCTTGAACTTCTTTGGTTTACTGGGAGAATGAAAATGCATCCACTGTTTGGATTGTTCTTTTGTTTCCTCAGTTTCGAAATGGACTGACGATTTTCTCGATTTGCCTCATCTACTCGCTCAACGAGATCATCGGTTAATACTCGCTTCCTTCCCTGACCGCCTGCATCATGAACATCTGTACATTCTGCTGTGAAGTTTCACCATACACATTACTTATTCGTCTATGAATTTCAGCTGCATTATACCCCTCAGCCTGAAGAAATCGAATTACCATACGCATTTCACACTTGGCAGGAGATGCTATTGTTGTAGATATGTTTACGTGCTAGCTGCATGTTCAGAACTAAATGAAGTGACGCGACGTGATTGAAGGCCATACTAGAGATGCTGCGCAACACATATGCGCATCCGATTTTTGCGCGGGTTTTTATTTTGTGACCGATTGGACCTTGAAAAAAAACCCTCGTATAAAATAAGATTTTCTATAAAAGATGGCTAACTTAAAATTCACATTTTCTGAGTTGAATGATTTAACTCCGTCCAGTTAAATTAAAGTAAAATAAACTAAATTAGATTTTATTTCTCTTCAAAATAATAGTCAGAAAAAGGTACATAAAATGTTAATTTTACAAATGATATTGGTAAATTTATGATAATTAAGGATACAGTTTAACCAAACAAAATAAAACTATACTAGGATATTTTAATTGTTAAACTTTTAACTTTGAAATCTAAATTAATTATATAAGGCAAAGTTGAGATGATGGTGATATTTTGTACATTAAAAAAAATGAATTAATCATTCAAACAACATTTTTGTGAACTGTTAGGACATTCAAAAATTAAATTCAAAACTATAATTATTTAAATATCTTGTAGATCATAACTATTTTGTTAAGCTCATATTAGTGATAGGTGAGATACCTAATAATAATGATAATGAAAATATTAAGGAATGTTCATATACAAATCAGCAACCAGTGGTGGAAACCACTTATAAGTTTGATATATCATTCATTATCTCAGTTAAAACCCAAAGAGAAAGCTGTTCAGTTGCACGAGCACTTGCAATAATTGTTAATCAGCTACAATATAATAATATTGTTTTTATTATTGAGATGCTTATTTTTTTTTTACTGTGCTTACTCATAGTCTGATTTAATGAATGCAAATTACTGTAGCTCTGGACTAAAAATAATTTCTGGTTTACCATTTTTCTATGTGAACACTCACAATTCGTTACAATTGACTACAAGTGTCAGTTACCAGAGCCAACCATGCATTTTGCTTATTCTTCATTCCTTCACTGGTCAATTCATCATTATTGGTTCTGTCAGTACAGGTCTGACTATACTATATGGTCCACGTCAATAATACTAGGACCTGAATAGTCTGCATCAATTGCATCTGATGGATGAGCAGTCTGTGAACTGACTCAGAAACTGTTTCCTGTCTGGCAGCTGTACAACAAGCTAATGACTGAATTAGCTACTTGGTTAAGCTAATCCTAATCCTCCTTGCAGTAACTAATAAGCAATATTGTTACCAATACAAACTTCACTATTAATCTGTTTGATTGTCCTGAGAGTATTTTATCATATCAAATTAATTAAAAATTTCACATTATGGGCAATGGAAATATTATTATCCTTAGTTGGAATATATTCCATACTGTAGCATGGTATTGTATAATAGCTGCTAGGAAAGTTTTGCTATAAGACTCTGTATTTTATAATTTTTCAAAATAATTTCTACCTCGCATTATCACTTTTAAATTCCACCTCCCTTTCAGTCTATTTTTCACCTGGGAAACTGAGTGAACTCACATGAGGTTACACATTTAGAGCACTAACAAGGAGAATGATCTAACAGTTTTATTCCAGTGCTGGCCAAATATTTGGAGAAAATTTTGAAGCAGTGGGTTGGAAGTGTTATCTTTGTAAAGAAACCATGTGGCCATCCTTGAGTTTGAGTGCAGCTTCTTGAGAGCTTTAGGAAGGTCAGTATTTCACTTATTTATAATTGTCTTCTGAGTTTCCAACACACCTCATTTCAAAACTTTTCTCACATTAAAATATATGATCACCATTCTCTTCTTCATTGATCTGGATTTTTGAACTGCCAGACTTCCACGTTGTTCTGAGCTTTGGTTAAAATGTCATACTAGTACAGTCAAGTTTCATCACCTGTCATAATACTGTTCGCATAGGGAGATTTCCCATTTTCAAAGTTTTTCAGCGTTTCATAGCACCATGAAACACAATGTACTCTCTGATTGTTGGTCAAGTTATGAGGCACCAACACAAACTGCTGGTACATTAATGCCCAAGGACACCTTTATTTGGTAGTAGGTACTATGTGACCTGCTACCAAAAAGCAAGTTTGTAGACCTTGATGTTTCATGATTTCCTTCAAAACACAAAACACTGTTATAACACTGAAGAATGCTGGAGGGATGTTTTTATGTTGGCCTGTTTTTTGGTTGCTATTTCTGGACTGAATGAAATTTGGCATAATGACTTTTGTATGTGGGGCACTGATGCAATTTAATGTATAAAAAAACTTATCAAATGAGTTCTGGCCTTGAGGATGCCTTAGAGCATCCTCAAGGCCAGAATTTCCTCTTTGTAACACCTATCTATGATTTATGATGAGAACAGCCCTTTCCAAACACAATGAGTTATTTCCTCTAAACACTGATCAATACTTAATCCATATGCAAAATTGCCCAGCATTGCCCAGGTAGAGAGAGATCTCTACTTGTTTTCACTAACTCAGCTAATATGCAATTGATACTGAGACAGTGAATAGAGAAGTTACAGATTAGGCCCCTGTCTAAACACATGCTAACTTGCAAAACTCTCTTAGTGCCCTTTGTATTACCGATGGTATGTCTTTTTAAAAGCATAATGGAATAGCTTCAAACTTATTTACAGTTAGATAGTTACAATCCATTTCCAGTAAATGATTTTTTTTTGGGCATCTGATAAAAACTTTTCTAATCCTTTTCAGTAATTATCTTAGTACATACAGTAATTAGATTATTAGAAACTGTACATTTTTGTATTTTTTAAGTAAACATTTAACAATTAATATTATTGTGTTATAATAATAAAAAATTCAGCAAACTACTGATATCTTTTAAAACGTAAACTGATCTTTCATATTAAGATGTGTTTTGGTTTATCTGCAGGTCAAGTTATTTTGATGATCAAGAATTTACTGAAATAGATTCATGTGAATTACTTTGTGGTTTTGGTAATGTAACTGTAAGTGTTAATCAAGGTAGTTTATTAGCAAAAATCCTTGAAGAACATGTGTATTATCCGTCATCACCTGAATGTCATCGGTCAGATACTTCAAAAGTTTTGTTATTTAGTAAACGTAAGTACATTGCGTTACATTAGGTTTCTCTTTATCCAGTAAAATTTCAGTGTAGTATTCATTAATGTAGGATTTTTCATAATCTGTTTTATATCTTATTGTGTACTATGGAAACTTGTGTACATGCCTTTGCTCTGGTTAATTAAAATTAGATTTGTCAAATATAATTTAATTGAAGGTTTAAGGTCACAACACCCTTGACAGCAATTTTTGAAAATTAAATAAAACATTTATAATGCCCATTTTCTGGTTGTAATAAGTAGGGATTTACATTAATTGATACATTACAGTTTTACCATTGTAAAACAGAATTTTATGTAGGTATTGTTCATCCAGATATTTGGGTTACATATCACTATAGTTTTTTAATGGTCTTATGTATTCAGTTATTTGTAATTGTATGTTTTTATTATGAAGTTTTTATCTTTTCAGTGATGATTTTTCAAAGATGATAATTCTATTAAGATTTGTTGAAAGTTGGCAATAAGCTTGTATGATATCTGTATACAGAATGTCAAGGTTGACAAGCTATGTTGAGTAAGAGTTGCTTGCATAGATCTATAAATAAAGTAATGAGACTAGATTTTTTTGGTAGCCAAAGTGGCAACACTGTAAAGTTACTAGTAAACACATGGTTATATGAACAGCTGGTTTATATTAGATATTTATATTTTTAGTCTATTGTTGCCACATGAGACATAAACAAACTTTTCGTGAAACAAGTTTTTATTGTGCGTTACAAAAATGAGTGATACTAATTTTGAGCAACCTTGTGCAATCATGTTTTGTGTTAAACTTGGTGAGAGTGCTACTGAAACCTTTTCAAAATTGAAAAGGGCATATGGAGATGATGCTGTCACAAGCCCAAGTTTTTAGGACGTTAAAGCATTTTCAGATGATCGGGAATCAGTTGTGGATGAACCACGCTTTGGAAGACTGTTAATGTCAAAAAGTGACAACAATGTTGAGCGAATCATAGACTTGATATGGTACGACTGGCAATTAACTGTCAGAATGATCACAGAACGATTGAATTTGAACCATACCACAGTCCATCAAATTTTGACAAACGAATTAGACATGAAAAAGTTTGTGCAAAATTGGTCTCAAAAAACCTCACAACAGGGTGGAAGTGTGCTGCAATCTTCTAGGGCGAATTGAAACTGATCTTGATTTTCTAAAAAATTTATTACTGTGATGAATCTTGGATATTTGAGTATGACCCAGAAACAAAACACCAGAGCAAGGAGTGGCACACTTCAAACTCACCACATCCCAAAAAAGCAAAACTGAGAAATCAAAACCATGCTAATTTGTTTCTTCGATAGTAATGGCATTGTCCATAAGGAGTTTTTGCCTACAGGAGGGACTGTAATTCAATATGTTTACTGAGAAATTCTTGAAAGATTATGGAAAACAGTTGTCTGTGTGAGACCAGCCATTGTAGACGATAGTTGCTGCATCATGACAATGCACCTTGTCACACTGCACTCTCAGTTAATGAGTTTTGGGCAAAGAAAAACATTCCTGTAGTTCCTCAACATCTTATTCACCTGATTTGAGTCCCTGCGACTTT
This sequence comes from Lycorma delicatula, assembly GCF_047948215.1. Lineage (NCBI taxonomy): Eukaryota > Metazoa > Arthropoda > Insecta > Hemiptera > Fulgoridae > Lycorma > Lycorma delicatula. Next base: position 19,468,786 of record NC_134462.1, read on the forward strand.
TCCCTGTTCCCAACTTTAAAAACATACCTCAAAGGACACCATTTTGGAACAGTAGAAAACATAAAAAAATGTAACCGACCATTTGAAGGCTATTCCGGTTTCTGAGTTCCAACACTACTATGAAGAGTGGCAAAACTGTTTGAAGTGTCATGTGGTTTCCCAAGGGAACTATTTCGAAGGTGACTTTAAGGTGATTGGATTGTAAATAAAACGTTTTTCTGAACCCGTCTCATTACTTTATTTACAGACCTCGTAGTATCTGTATATGGCTGTTGGCTAAAAAACTTGTTATATTATTTTATTATTTTTTATAAAATTAGTAAAATGTTCATACCACATTACATATATGTGTACATTTTCAATAATTCTTTTATTTGCATGGGGTGTGGGTAGGTCTTATTTCATTGGTAGGTTTGTAAATACATATTGGTTACGATGTATTTATTGAAATGACTTCTTAAAGTTCTTAAAAATTTTTTTTTATTTTACAAAAAGTATTTTTATTATATTTTTACACTATATTTCTTTCATAGTAATACCCTTTGACATCAGCATACTTTTACTGATTTTCATAAAAATTTTGAAAACATTTCCTAGAATCCATTCATCAAATACCTCCTTCAACTGCTTCTCTGCATCAATTCATTAACATCCTTCTGTTCCTTATCTTTCAGACTTGATTTTAAAGTAGAAATGAATAAATATCAACTTATATCAGGAGAATATTGTAGATGCTTCAGATAGCCATCATTTTATCAGCTGGTAAAAGTTTTGGAACATTGTGTTAAAAACATATAATGCATTTTCAGATCATTTCATTAAGATAATTTCTTATTAATATTACAACTTATAATGCTGTTCTATAACTGTTTACTTTGTATATGTTGAAGCATTCATTTGAAAGCTTTTGTGTATGCTTTCGTCATTCATCATATACTTGGGTGTTCTCTAGAAGGAACAGTATTAGACTTCATAGAAATGTTTGTGAAACTCATAAACTTGTTTTTTTTTCATTGTTGTCTCACCATATGCTTTTCCAAGCAACGTTAATAAATTCAACGTTGGTTTTTTAAGCAATAACATAAAATGTGACATTTGTATACTGTTCATTGATGGACATTTTGAACTTCATGTTATGACATGGATTTGAAGTAAATGTACAGTTACTTCCTATTATTGGAGTAAAAAAGAACGTAATACCAGCCATATTGTAATGTAATGTAAGATGTTGTGGATGATAACAACATCTGAAGTAATAATTTACTTGTCAAGATGATTGTTTCAAACCCAGATCAAGTTGATTTTGTGAAAGTTTTTGAAGCTTCTTTGTTTAATTATAGATAGCACTTACTCGTAGATATTGTTTCTTTTATTTAAATTTTAACTCATTATCCTTTTAATCTCTTCTTGTTGGGAGAATTACTAAGTTCAAGCATTACCCGATCTCATTTCGTTATTTTAAAGTTTTTAAATAATAACCAGATTACATATATATTTATTTGTAATGAAATAACTGTGGATCTTTCATTATTTTGAATTGAGTGATAAATCAGAGGTTTGTTTTAAATAATTTTATTCGAAGCAATATACTACAATTTTTATAATGTATGATTCTTTTTCCTTCCATGTTAGAGACATTATTGTACTTTATGAGAGTTGTAATATCATGCATGATAGTTTGCTAGTTCATACATTTAATATAGTTCCAGTTTATTTTAAATTTTGCTTGTTTATTAATAAGTATAAATCATTTTAAAATGTGCAGTGTGTTTATAAAGCTGATACAAATTTAAAAAAATTATAACATTCAACTCAGTTTTTAATACATAGAATGCGTTGTGGTAACCGTTATTAAAATATTACTGATAAGTTGTTACATAACCAGTTAGAAAAATTATAAATTTAAAATAGATGTACATTTTGGTTGGTTAAATGGTCATGATTACCAAGACATAGAAGAATTACGATAAATGTAAATTGAGATAAATGTAAATAAGACAGAATAAATAATATAAAAGCTATACTATTAAAAAATACGTAATACAATTCCATATATTTCTATGATGGAAGAATGATAGTATTTCTGTCTGTCTTCCAGGGTTTCTGGGTTTGGGCCCTGGTTGGACGTAGTATATTTCACATGCTGTAACATTCATTTTCATTTATTTTAATAACTCTTATTGTATTAATAAGTAGATTAGATTATACGTTTAGGATAAGTAGGGAGTTACAGTAGTTTGGATTATATTTAAATTAATTTTTAACTTTGACTTCTGTTATGTTGGTCCTAAACATGATGATTAATTACCCAATTTAACTCTGATGGGTAGAGTGCTCCTTTTTACCACACATCACCTGTTTTCCTTACCCTTCATCTGTTTTTTCCATTGTTACCTCCAAGGGTGAAGATCTGCCCTTACTAAGTTCTCCATCCTGAGGATGTCAATGCACCATCTTATAGAAGGGCTGCTTATGGACTGACTCAGAAACTTCTTTTCCTGTCTGGTGTCTATAATTAGCCTAATGGTTAATGTCTGTATTAGGTAATTTTAAGCATTCTAATTCCATTAGAAAACAAAATTGATTAGTTTGTAGTCTATACTTCATATATATATATATATATATATATATATATATATATATATATAAACAGGTAAATGTATTTTTTCTTGTAACGTTTCATCAGCTTGGTCATTTATATTTTAAAATAATATTTATGATGTTTATTTAATTAATTTATTTACATAGTAACAACAGGCTTACACCATCTTAAGTTATTAGATGTAAATGAATTTTTTAGCATGTGAAAACATCATGCCTGACAAATTTGAACCTGGGACCCTGCCGGATGAAAGTCCTATGCACTACCACTCCGCCATGGAGATAAGAATATTTCCTGCAATTTTTATTTTTTTAATTTTATTTTTAATTCGTATGTATCATGTGTATTCATGTGTAATAATGATTATTTAATAAGGGAAATCTGTATCTAGTTTTAAATCTGTTTTGTTTAATATTTCTTGAGCATTTTCTCTTTTCTGTATTACTTAAACTTTTAAAAAATAAAAACAGATTTTATTTACTTGTTCTGTAAATGGTTTCTACAAGTTTATGTAATTAAAAGCTATGAAATTTTTCTTGATTAAATAATATATTGTGAATACACAATTAATAAATATCAGTAGATAAAGTTATCAGGCAAGCAAGACTATAATAGTTAAAAAAGCTAGACACTGTTGTGTTTAAATTACACACAGTAATGTTTGTTAAATGTACAGTTGTGTAAAAATCATTAATTACTTTTTAGTGACACTTATGATTAAGTCAAAAATATTTTAGGATGAAAATATTTAATCTTTCCTGTGTCATATTATTGTATTTAATTTTTTTAGATCACAAAACAGAAGAACCGAGTGAAGTGGATGCGATATCTAACTGTTTCTTACCGTTAACTTCATTATTTAAATGTGAATCATTTTTTAGTTTCTCAGCCAAAAGTCAGATTAAAAAGGTATGTGTAAATTGTATATAGTATTTCTTTTTAATTTTTTGATAAATTTTATTATCATAAATGTCCATTTGTTACATATGTTGCTTACAGAAGTACCTTTTACAAAATTATCCCACTTTTTATCTGAATGATTCAATCTGCTATTTGTTTGTTATCTTTACAGTAAAGCATTTTAGAGAATGTATAAAGAAGGATACAAATTCCAAGCATCTTGAATATGAAATGATATTTATAGATAGGTCTATTTATATTTTTTATAAATTTTGATTTTCTGAATTCAGTACCGGTTTAAAAACTAACAACTGTTAACATCCTACAAACACTTAATTTGATACTAACTTTTAAAAAAATTTAAGAAGAATTGGTAACAAAAAACTTATTATTTAATTTTTAGCATGGATTTTTAAAATCTATTTAATTATTTTCTAAAAAATTTTCCCCATATGAAAAACCATTTGCTGGAAATACAAATACTAGAAACCTGCACCTTAATAAAATAAGAAAATGTATGCAAAGTGAAAATAAGAAACTACTATTAAGTGTGAAATACATCTTATGGAATGTGGGGATATATATATATATATACACACACACACAGAGAGAGTGAGAGAGAAAATTTCTACCACAGATAATGTCTAAATAATTTTGTTGTATCAGACAAGTTGAAAAGTGTTATTTTATATATAGAAATGTTAAAAGGAAATAGATTATGTAAAAAAAATTATTACATTTCTCAAAAAATGAAGTAAATTCTTTTAAGAAATTTGAAATTCCAAAAAAAAATTTGACTGCAGAAGACATTCTTAGCTTTAATCTTAGTATTAGTGAGAAACTTAATGATCTTATGTAATCCATAAGGTGCTATAAGTTATTGTCTTATTATATGGTATCTCACAAGCTGTTGTGAGATATCATAGCTCACCAAACCCCAGTTTTCACAAATTGCATTGGTTGTTAATGGAAGGTATGTAAATTGTTAGAAATGTAGATTTACTTTTCTGTCAGTTTGCATACCCAATAAGGTGGATAAATGCTTTATCTGTGAAATAAATTTTCTCTATAGAGATAAAATCTCTAATGAAATATTTATGCTTGTGGTTATAAACAGAGGACTGTAGTTGTAAAGATAAGAGAGTGCTTGTAAAGAGAAAACTATAATTCTACAAGTAGAAAAAAATTAAATAAAAATAAAAAATTATTAAAATTGATGTTCTTTGTTTACTTTTTTAATGAATGTGTTAACATGAGTGCAGTATGCATGAAGCATTTTTAGATTTTTGAATACTCATAAAATTTTCCATTACATCTAGAATGTGTCTGAAGTGATTCTTGCTTGTCAATTACTGATGTGTTATTTTACTTTTCATTGTAAAGATTTGCTGATCCTGTACACAAGAAGTTTCTGATTATTGTTCATTAAATAGTAGTGTGTTATTGTTTAAAGAATGATTATGTTTGCTGTAAATAAAAAATGCTATAATTACTACAAAATTTTTCTAAGATGAGAAATATTAACTTTTTTTTCTAAGAGAATATTTGGGTTGTGCAGCTGGTCTGTCTTGATGGTGATACTCTTCTGATACTATTTTATTAAACATTGACTCTTGGCTATTACTGATCATTCAGGTCAGTAATGGACATTACTGGTGTTTATATCCTGTCAACTGCATGTTTGTCTGTATTAACTAATGTTTTATGAATTTTGCAAGATTGTATCTTTTTTGACTTATTCCTAAACCGCAGAATGCCTCTCTTAGTGGTATACTCAATAGCAGGTTTTCATTCTGGATTGGAAATTTGCAGAGTCTGACATAGTAGTGTTTGGTGCAGGAGGAATATGCGAGTATTTTATCTTAACATTTGGCATAGAAGGTTTCAGCAATAATGTGGCACAGATTTGAAACAGATATTACTCTTCCTTGAATTTTTGAACATCCTTGAATTTCATTGCTAAGGAAGTATTTACATTTCTTGAATGTATTTTCAATTGGTTTTTTTTTTTTTTTTAATGTGTTCTGCTTAGTATTTTTCTTGTGCTGGAATTTACTGGGTTTTCCTGGAATCTTGTTGAAATTCAAGAAATTTGTTAAAACTTTCCTTATTTGGTTATGAAATAATATTTTGTTTTTTATTTGCCGTAATGTTTGTATCTACATAATGATAATTATTCTCATTTGATGTGTAATATCCTTTATAAGTTATGTATTGAATAAATGCTTTGGAGTTGTGGAAAATTATGCATAAAAAGTACTATTTTTACCTGTTTTTCTAGTAGTGCAATTTTAATTTTTCTGTCATTTGATACAGATTATTATATAAAATTAGTGCAGAAAATGCAGTGTTTTACTTAATGTTTTGAATGTGTTGTTTTATTTTTCTAATGGTTGGTAACAAATTAAATAACCACTTAAAATAAAATTTACTACTTGCCTTCCATTAAAGCTATGAAATAATTTTTTGCATGACTGAATTATGTGTTTTAAAAACATTATATAGTCAACAACAATGGTCTATTCATAGTTTCATAATTTAAATTAACAACAGGCTGAAGAAAAGGTTGTAAAGGAAAGAAGAATTTACAGCTCTAGCCTCAGCTAATTGAAAATATAGTTGCTTCACATTACTGCACACTGAAACTGCTATATTTTGCTATTAGATTTACTTTGCATGCTGAAAGTGCATTATGTATGTATACTTTGACTTGTTAAAGTAGAGCACAATATAGTTACAGTATGTACAAGGTATAGTATAAGTTTTATAATGTCCATTCAATGCTTATATGAAGCAAATCTGTTTTGTTTTATTTATTTCAATCCAATATTTTGTAGATTTTAAATATTTTTCTTGCATTTTACATTATAAAATGCTGTCTCCAGATCTACAAATAAACATACAGGAATTTCTTAGATGAATTGGATTTGTTCCCTTGCTTTTCTGAAATTGGATTGGTCGTCATCTAGTACTCTTTATACCACACATTTTACTTGTTTACTACTGCAGCATGATGTTGCACTTACAATGTGATAATTCTTATAATTACCTTATTTTTCTTTGTTTGGTAGATTACTTCTCAAAAAAACACTTTTTAAATTGCAGATACTACATCAGTAGTAACTGCAATTTTATAATGAATCTGATCTGATGATCAGATTTTGATGATCAGAATTTATGATTCTTTCACTTTTTATGTTTAACTAACTATTTTCTATAAATACTAAATTCATTCCCATTTTAAATGTTTGCTCATCAGTATGGACGAGCAAACAGTACCAGTATGTACTGGTTGGCTGGTCAGTATGATGTAAAGTATTTTAAGGGAATGCATATTTAATTCTCTTAGTACTGTCTGATTTTTATTATATTTGTTTACAGATTGGTATTATCTTGTTTATATATTGGTATTATCGAACACACAGGGTGTTCCTGGACATATTCACTGAACTTCAGGAACTGATTCAGGACACCAAAATGAGCAAAACAGTTCGTATTGACATAACTACTATTTTGTTTTGTTTTCCTTCTGGACACTGTTTTCTGATTTGGATGTCACTTTGTAATTTTCAACAAAAAATATTTCTCAGGAACAGGTAAATCTACTTTAATTAAATTTGGCAAATCTATAAGACTAGTGTCTTGTTCTACAAAATAAAAAATTTTGAAACATCATCTTCAAAAACTCAAAATGAGTTTTTAACTCATTTAAAGGCTATGTTTTTAAATTCAAGGCTATGTTAATTTTTTAATCTTTTATATATTTATAATTATTTGTTTGATCAAATTTTTACTTATTACAAAATTTATTAAGCATTTTATTTTGAACAAAATGACATCTCATTTGTAAAAATCCGTTGACAAGCAATCGAGTTATTGCAGACAATTATCCCAGCAGTATGCTTTCACACGGTCATGCAAACTGATAATTTTTTGCCTGTTCTTATTTCCTCCATTAAATGTAATAAAAATTATTAATAATAAATAATAATAGTAGATTAATAAAAATTATCAGTTTGCATTTAGTGTGCAAGCATACTGTCAGTTTAATTGTTTGCAATAACTCGATCGTTTATCAATGGATTTTTACTAATGAGATATCATTTTGTTCAAAATAAAATGCTTAATAAATTTTGATAGTATAAATTTCATCAAACATATAATTACAAAGATATTGAAGATTAGAAAATTAAGATGGCCGCCATTTAAAAATTTTTAAAGGTGACGTTTTCAAAATTTTTTATTTTGTAGAATAAGACACTAGTCTTAGATTTGCCATATTTAATTAAAATAGGTTTACTCGTTCCTGAGGGGAAGTTATTTTTTGTTGAAAATGACAAAATGGTTTCCAAAAGGAAAACAAAGCAAAATAGGACTTATGTCGATATGAACGTTTTTGCTTATTTTGGTGTCCTGAATCAATTCCTGAAGTTCAGCGAATACATCCCGAAACACTTTGTATATCTACAAGAGATAGATGTTGATTGAACAGTTTTATTATTACTCTTAGATTCAGCTTTAAATTTTTTTTCATCATTGTAAAGCTTGTATTAATTTAATTATTTTGAATTATCTCTGTAGATTTACTTAATATTTAAGCCAAAATTAATTTTTTAATTTGTTGTTTTTTACTGATTTGTTTTCTTTTAACTGAAGAATATTTTTAATTATAGCTGAATATTCTTTTTTAAAGCTTTTACTTTGATTTGTAGATAATTGATGAATGTGTAAAATCATTTAATAGACTTATTGAAAAAATGGACTGTAATGGACCTCAAGGTCAGTTGGTTGACAGAAGTATAGAATTATTACAGATATCGCATACATTACTACCTTTGACAGAAACTTATTCTCTTCTTCAGGCTAAGTAAGTATTTATATGTTTATTTTGTCTTTAGTCATTTGACTAGTTTGATACAGCTCTCCAAGATTTGCTGTCTAGTGCTGGTCGTTTCATTTCGGTATACCCCCTACATCCCTAACAATTTGTTTTACATTCCAAATGATGCCTTTCTGCACAATTTTCCCCATCTACATGTCCCTCCAAGATCAAAGCGACTATTCCAGGATGCCTTAAGATGTGGCCTATAAGTCTGTCTCTTCTTTTAGCTTTATTTTTCCAAATGCTTCTTTCTTCATCAATTTACCGCAAAAACTCTTCATTAGTCACTTTATCCACTTATCTGATTTTTAATGTTCTCCTATAGCACCACATTTCAAAAGCTTCTAATATTTTCCTCTCAGATACTCTGATCGTATCCATATAAAGCTACGCTCCAAACTTATACTTTTAAAAATGCTTTCCTGATGTTTAAATTAATTTTTGATATAAGCAAATGATATTTCTGACTGAAAGCTCGTCTCACCTGTGCTGTTTGGCATTTTATATCGCTCCTGCTTCATCCATCTTTAGTAATTCTACTTCCACAATAACAAAATTCTCCTAGCTCCATAATCTTTTCTTGTCCTATTTTTATATTCAGTGGTCCGTCTACTTTATTTCTACTACATTTCATTACTTTCGTTTTGTTGTTTATTTTAATGTGGTAGTTCTTGCATAGGACTTCATTCATTGTTTCTTCTAAATCTTTCTTACTCTCAGCTAGAATTCGCTGAGAGTAAGAATTACCTATCTAGCCTCTCAGCTAGAATTACTATATCATCAGCAAATCGTAGCAGCATCTTTATCTTTCACCTTGCACTGTTACTCAGATCTAAACTCTTCTTATATAGATTTAATAAAATTTATGTAATTAATCTTATTAAATTAGTATTTTTTTAGTATATTTGAGATATACTTTTTCAGTGAGCTGTAAGTTGAATTACAGTTCAGTGGTTGGTAATTTTCAGTCTCAAACTGACAAAATAATGCTAATTTAGTACTCTGTTTATCAAAATGACAAGTAGAATAACATTTGGTTGCAGTAAAAATTACATGTACATTAGATTGAATATGAATTACATTAATTTAGAATAGAGAATAACTATTGTAAGCTTATTTGATGATATGTACCTAAATAATTAATTTCATTCTTATTAACTTAAAAAGGAGGTTCTCAATCCGACAATCCCAGAAAGATTTTATCCTTTTTATTATTTGCTTAGTCAGGTCAAGAGAAACCATGAAGTCTTGTTCAGTTCATTGTCACATAGTAGAAAAATGTAAGTGTTAAAATGATCATAGAAATGTTTTAATCCATTTTGTAAAATTCTGTTTATAGATTGTTATATTCATTCAGATATAGACAATAGTTGAAGTTGAAGTTAAATAGTTCAGTTCTGCTATTTATTAAGAAAAAAGTAGAAACTAAAATATTATCAAATCAGATTGGACATTTGAAAACAACATGAAGACTTCATTTAGTAATTTTTTCATAAAGTTCATTATAAAGTGGTAAAAATTACAGTTAAAATAAATAAGTTTTTTTTTAGAAAAAATACATTTCCTGAAATCTTCATTAGTTTAATGTAACTTAAAGAATTACTATTAAAAATTTAGAAAACTCAATTAATGCAGGAGTGGTGATAGATGGCTGGAGGCAGGGATGCACAAGAAATAGCAGTATAAATTTCTGCACAGTGTGAGTGGTGAATATCAAATATCTCCGTTTCCCTTTATTAACAACATGAGTGTAACAAAGTGACATTTTGCTATCTACAATATCCTGTTGTGATAAACCTTTCCCATGTACTAATAGAAGTGTTTTAGTTATTATATGTTGTAATTATTTATAATAAGCACATTTATTATACTTATTATATGCTCATTTCAAAGCACATCTGGCCATAGGATCCCCAGTTCTTCAGATTTTTATTTATGGGGAGCAAAGAAAGGATTTGTTTACTAAACAGATCATCATACCCTGGATGAATTGAAAAATAATAAAACTGAATTTGTAAATGCGATCAATTCTTTGATACTTCAGCATATATTTTCAAACATGTTGAAATGTGTTCTTGACTCTTGGCAAATGATATCCTTGCTGAGCATGTCTTATAAGTAAAAAATCATTGTAAAGTATTATTCCTGTTTCTTTCATTATTATTTGAATATAATACGTTAAATGTTTGTAAACATGGGTGCACAGTTTCATTTCTGCAATTGATTTAGTAGTTATTACTATTTTAAATTAAACTAAATGTAATTCTTCCATTGATCATTTGTTACCTTCAGTAGATTTGTGTTTTACTTGTTAAAATTTTTCTGTGGCATAGTGTTTTTTAATTATAATAATTTTTATCTGCTTTAAAATTGAAACCAGTTTTCCAAGAATTATTATTGTAATGATTGCTTTCTTTTTTGCAGAAAGTTGTATCCTGAAGAAAAAGGTATTGAAGCTAGACGAATGCTTGGTTTAATTGAAGCACTGGTTAGTATTAGTAATGAAGCTGCTGAAATTATAGTTCCTGAATTTTGTAAAAATAACTGTAGTAATGTGTGCAGTGATAATAGTACTAGTAAAAATCTGTATAAAGAACAAGAAAGACAACATATAAGTGAGCAGTTCTGTGAAAAGTCATCTATTCTACATGTTATTAGAAATCTGGTGTCATTAATTGCTTGTGAGGTAAAATATGTAATTGACTAATTTTTCATTAGAAAATTAATAATAAAAATAAGTTATTTTTATTTAGGAATAACAGAAAATTTAATATAAGGTTTTTGAATTCATGGATTCATCATCAGTTATAAATTTAGCTTAGTTTAAAAAAAAAACAAATTTGTATTAATTTTACTTTTTTGTGTGGTGATTATCAATCACAACACACATATTCAAACTTAGAACAACATATTCAATAAAATTAGATTGTAATGTGTGTAGACTGCTGGAATATATATTTTAATATTATTTTACTGAATTCAGTTTCAAAACATATTAAAAAGTTGGGATGCTGTCACAATCTGTTTATTTTCCATTACTGGAGTAGTTTGTCTAGGATGGTAGCATCCTGCTGATCCAAACTCAGTCACTTTTTTTTACATTTTTAACCTAATCAACTTGTTTTTAATTACATTTTTTTATTTTTTATTTGTCTTCAGTCATTTGACTGGTTTGATGTAGCTCTCCAAGAAGATTCCCTATCTGGTGCTAGTTGTTTCATTTCAGTACACCCCCTACATCCTACATCCCTAACAATTTGTTTTACAAGTTCCAAACATTGCCTGCCTGTACAATTTTTTTCTGTCCCTCCAATATTAAAGCGACTATTCCAGGATGCCTTAATATCTGGCCTATAAGTCTGTCTCTTTCTTTTAGCTATATTTTTTCAAATGCTTCTTTCTTCATCTATTTGCCACAACACCTCTTCATTTGTCACTTTATCCACCCATCTGATTTTTAACATTCTCCTGTAACACCACATTTCAAAAGCTTCTAATCTTTTCTTCTCAAGTACTCTGATCGTCCAAGTTTCACTTCCATATAAAGTTACGCTCCAAACATATACTTTCAAAAATTTTTTTCTGACATTTAAATTAATTTTTGGGGTAAACAAATTATATTTCTGACTGAAGGCTAGTTTCGCCTGTGCTATTCTGCATTTTATATCGCTGCTGCTACATCCATCTTTAGTAATTCTACTTCCCAAATAACAAAATTTTTCTACCTCCATAATCTTTTCTCTTCCTATTATTACCTTCAGTGGTCCATGTTCATTATTCCTACTACATTTCATTACTTTAGTTTTGTTGTTTATTTTCATGCAGTAATTCTTACATAAGATTTCATCCATGCCGTTCATTGTTTCTTCTAAATCCTTTTTACTTTCAGCTAGAATTACTATATCATCAGCAAATCGTAGCATCTTTGTCTTGTACTGTTACTCCGAATCTAAATTGTTCTTAACATCATTTACTGCTAGTTCTATGTAAAGATTAAAAAGCAACGGGGATAGGGAACATCCTTGTCAGACTCCCTTTCTTATTACGGCTTCTTTCTTATGTTCTTCAATTATTACTGTTGCTGTTTAGTTCCTGTAAATTTGTGCAATTGTTCTTCTGTCTCTGTATTTGAACCCTAATTTTTTTAAAATGCTGAACATTTTTATTCCAGTCTATGTTATCGAATGCCTTTTCTAGGTCTATAAATGCCAAGTATGTTGGTTTGTTTTTCTTTAATCTTCCTTCTACTATTAATCTGAGGCCTAACATTGCTTCCCTTGTCCCTACACTTTTCCTGAAACCAAATTGGTCTTCTCCTAACACTTCTTCCACTCCCCTCTCAATTCTTCTGTACAGAATTTTAGTTAACATTTTTGATGCATGACTAGTTAAGCTAATTGTTCTGTATTCTTCACATTTATCTGTTCCTACTTTCTTTGTTCATCATTCATCATGAATGACTAGGATAGTCATGATACCAAATGATTTTTTTATAAAACTAAATAACACTTCTTCAAGTCTGATGGAAGTTCTCCTTTTTCGTAAATATTACACACCAGTTTGTATAATCTACCAATCGCTTCCTTACCTGCACTGCACAGTAATTCTGCAGGTATTCCATCTATTTCAGGAACTTTTCTGCCATTCAAATCTTTTAATGCTCTCTTAAATTCAGATCTCAGTATTGTTTCTCCCCTTTCATCCTCTTTAACTTCCTCTTCTTCCTCTATAACACCATTTTCTAATTCATTTCCTCCATATAACTCTTCAATATATTATATATAATAAATATATATATTTTGCATCAGTAAGCCTTTTATGTCCATCCATTTTTTTGGTTAAAATAACATAACAAACTTAACTTTAAACCAAAAGTATACTAAATGGACTGAGTACTTACAAAATAAATGCACTAGAATATACTAGGAATGATTTCAACTTAAGCAAGTTACATTTACAAAAAATATTGTAAACATTTTAAACATAACAAATTCTTTCACTGAAACAGCAGAATAGTAGGAAACTCATAATGGTGCAACAAGAAGAAGATACCAGATATCTGACTGTCAGCTTCAACAGACAGATTTGAATGCTTGCGACAGCTAGCAGTAAACATTCTGGTTGGTCGAGATATACGGCTTGACAAACGGAAGCGATGAGACTTAAAGTGATGGCATGACAGCATCACTTCTGTGTACAGCCCATGCTGCTTACATAGTATATTGCCTGCTGCTGCCCTCATCAACAGATGTACGTATAGCCAATCATACACTTATTGACTTCACATGCTTGCTGGCAAAAGACAGTGTTACGCTAAAACTGATCTACTGCAATTATCGTGCTGTAGACTACTTTGAAAAGGCTATGTTTTCTATATTTTATTTTGCCAGTAGTAAATTTGTATAAAATTTATTTTTTGAAAAAAAATCATGTTTTTACCCAAATTTGCCACCCTGGGCCTGATCCCATGTGACCCATGCCAAAATCTGGTCCTGCACAGTACTGGAAATAATTAACAAAGATACCATCCAGTCAGTTTCGGCTGATTTAATTATAAAATAATTATGATAATAATGAAATTGAAATTAAAAATAGAGTATATGAATGTATCAAAGGTGAGTTCCTTAAATTGGCATAGCGTGCTGTTATTAAAGAAATTACATTTGTTTTTTATAACGATAGATGCAATATTTTGGGATGACTAGTATTGATATTGCTGAATTGTAATATTCTGTTCCAGAAACTTTCAGTAAATATTTTTGATTCTGTAAAGTCAGTTTTCTTTGATTGAACATAATTAATTATGGTATAATTATTTAGTTGAAATAATGTAACATAATATATAGATAAAATATTAATTCTTTAAAGGTGGAAAGTTTCAACATTGCTGTACCTCTTCACATGGTGGCTGTTTGTCCTTATTTGCTTTGCCTTATTTGAACATTAATTTGTTCCTACTGCTTATACTTGGCCAATATCCAACAAAAAATTATTTAAAAAATCATGTATATTTGTAATCCTTCTGGAAGAGTTAGCAAAGTTTCAAAGCTATGTTTTAACTTTTGTAGTTATCATTGGGCGGGTTCAAAAATGTAAGTTTGAAAAATGTTGAGTTTAACTCATTATTTTATATGTATGCTACATAAGGTATTGGATTATAATAATTTTTATAAAACAAAGTACTAAATAAGTAAACTTTATACAAAAATGGAAAGCTCTAGGTCTACTGAATGAATCTCCATGAATTACATCATCTGTATGTTTCAGATTATGAATTTGTTGTTTTATTAGTAATTAAAACTAATTATTACAAAATGAGTAATCTCTTATTCCTTGTTTTAATGAAAATTTGTTCATCGTAAATTTTTGCATTAACTTGATTGTTGGTCAGCTTATTTAAAAAAAATACATTTTTTATCTTAACAATTAAAAGGCTTAATTAGCATTTTAGCTTACAAAACATATTTAGATAAAAATAATGATTACCAAAATTTAAAAAGATAAAGAACTGACGGCTTCATTTTGAAATTTGTGAAATGTGTACATCATAATTTTTTATTTATTAAAGAAAGTTAGTGTAAATATTTGTACCAAATATTATAATGATTCCTCAATCCAATCTTGAGATATAATTTTTTCTTTAAAAAGAAATACATAATGGTGGGTAGAAGAAAAACAAAGGGAAAATCACCAATTTGCATAGAACATTTTTGTTCATTTTGATGTGTTGAATCTGAAAATGAATAGCCAGGGTCTTTTTGTGTTATCTGTTTATTCCTTAAGTCATTGTAAATCGGATGGTCCTTATAGGATAGTTGTAATGTTTTCTCTTGTGTTTAGTTTGTTAGTGTAGCAGTTCAAAGATCCTTATTTAAATGCATGAGAAAGTTCTATCTGAGAAGATACTAAGTTGTGTTCTGGTACAAAATAATTTAATTTTTATTTTTGTATTTAAATGTTTACAGTTTTTCATATTGATATTCAAAATACAATACAAAAGAACAAGTAATGGAGGTAATAAGCTTTTCAGAGTTTTTTACTATAAAAATTATAGTGTATTTTCAGGTATATTAAAAAATTCCATTTTTTTTATCTGCCAAAGTTATCTTCTCTAATAGATAAAATTATCTATTGTGGAAAATTCTTTTAATGAAAACAACCAAGATCTCTTTTTAACTTCTCTATTAAACAGCAAAGGGTTCATTCAAATGCAACAATTTAATCAAACAAATTCTTGAATAACAATTTGGATCCATCTGCAGGGTGTTATATACCCATTTAAGCATTCTTTTGAATATATAAAATGTGAAATAGTCTACCGGTTTCCAGACTTACCCTTCATCTAGCTCTACATCTGTGCAAGTGTAAGAAATATTTAAAAATTATATTTTAGATGTATCAATCATATCCAAATATTAACTGTCCTCACATCCAACTCTGTACAATAGTGTTAGGTTAGTAATAGAACTATAAGTTTAAGCCTCTGCTCCCATATACTTAATTTAGGATTTTGCATTCTGCTTATCACACATCCACTAGCCATATTTTAGCTGATTTAACTTTACAAAAAATATTTTAAAGATTCTCTAAATCAGTGGTTCATAACCTTTTCTAACATACAAGCACTGTTGTGAGGAAAACCTTTAGGTGAAACGCGTAGTTAAAATAAAATAATTTTGTCATCAGTTTTTTTTTATTTAGATTTGAAAGTTACAATTTCAAATCAATATTTACTTTTACTGTTTTATTTTGATATTTATTAAAACAATTATGGAATTATAATTCATAATTGAAAGAAATTAAAGAAAAAAATAGTTTTTCTGATAACTTATTTAATGTGAAACTTGTGCCAGATTTTTTTTTTTTTTTACATATTTCATCTATGTTGGGATGTTTTAAAGACAGGACCTTCCTGTCTTTCTCTGAATTTGTTATTCTTTCTTTTTTTTTGTTTTTATGTTTGTTAATGAGAAAAACCCTTCTTCACATAAACATAAGTTGAAAAACATAATAAAATTTTTATGGTTTTTTTTTTATATTGGTGGATATTGTTTTGGACAAATACCCAGAATTCAGCAAGATTTGTTTCAATGCGTTTGATTTTCAAAGTACAATTAGATGATAAAGATTTAAGCTCTTCTCCTTTGGCATATTAAATTCAGGATTTTTAGGCAGCTGTTTTGAAAATGGACTGTAACCTAGTTGTATTTGACCTTATCCAGAAAAGGAAAACATTTTACATTGTTGTCCAATATTAATTAATGTTCTGATATCAAGGAAACACAATTGGTGCTATTGTTATGTACAGATGTAAACATGCTAAAATTATTTTCTTCTTTTTTTTTAAGAATTTGTCATCAAAAGACAAACAATCAGCATGCAAGTATACATGAGCTGTCAATATGAGCATGCAGATGCTCATATTGACAGTGTTCAAATAAATAAAAATACCTGTTAAGTAGCCCAATTTTGCACACCACACATCATTCTTAAGACTTTGCACGAAGTCCATATTTTCACGTTCGAAGCAAAGAAGCAGCTCTTTTTTTTAGTTCCAGTATACAGAAAAACATCTTTACTTAAGAAAGCTGCCTAACTTACGTCTGAGAGAGTAACCCTTCACATTTTGTTTAAAACACAGTTGTTTAAAAATTTGAAATTTCATTGGTCTTGTCAATGCACTTTACCATATTAACAATGGTAGTCAGAACACATTTTAATTCTGCGGGAATGTTTTTGCAATAATGCCTCCATATGTAAGAAGCAGTGGTTTAAATAAATCTTCCTGTTTCATTGCTTTGCGAATGTCACAAATCCTTTTACTGATCTATCATTGATGGAGCTCCATCAGTACAAATTTCCATGCGTTGTTCCCAGGACAAATTTAAATATTCATATTAACAGTTAATTTCATTATAAATGGCTTCTCGTTTTTTCTGATAACTCTCTGCAAAATAAAAATTCATTGACCGTTCTATTTTCTTTAAATCAAATGAATCAAAATAAAATGGTCATTCCATTGATATCAATGCATTCGTCAATTTGAAGAACAAAGTATGTATTGTGAAGTTTACTTGCAAGTCTGCTTTAATATCACATGGCATATCAATTATTATTTGTTGAATAGTATTATTTGAGATTTGAGAGAGGTATTTTGAGTACTTCTTTCTTTAGATCTTCCCCAAGCATAATACTGTTGATATTACAATATGCGGGTGAAATGAGAGAGTTGTGGTATGTGGTTTTTGTTTCCTGGCTACTATTTCTGCTATATTGAATGATACTATTTAAGTTTTATCTGATAATTTTACAATTTTTAAAAATATCTACAGTGCTTTTTTATTCAAGGCTTTCAAAAGATTTTTTCCCTTTTTAAGTAAGATTTTCATGCTTAGTTGTAAAATGTTTTTTCAATCTTGCGGGAACCATTACAATATTAGAAAGTGTAACTCCACATGCACAGCACATTATGCTGTGCATTTGTGCATGTAATTCCACATGCATCTAATTCTGGTATTAGATAATGTGTATTGCTTGACCATGTGAAACTGTAATTCATATATTCATCCATATACTGATGATTTTTTGTTATTTTGAATGGCTGGGTTTTTCATTTAAACTGATTCTCTGTTCATTCTCATTGCTATCGTTTGAACTTGTATTGTAATTATATTTCCTTATGATAAATCTATCTATCATTTCTAGAGGTATAAAATTTATTATAAATTATAATTATATATTTATAATTTACTTACACATTTACCACGTCTGTTTGAAAACAGATTGAAGATGACTATAGCATATAGCGATAGCCAAATAACTGTCTGACCTTCCTACATTCTTCCATTAGTAATGGGAGAGAAGAAGGCAGAGGGAAGAAGAATGAAAGAAGAGGCAGTAGCAGATAGCAGTTAAGAGTGAGAACCTAGAAATTATCTTTGTCGTAGAAATTATCGCAGAACACTTCTGAAATTCATATGGAACACTAGTGCTCTGCGAAACACAGGTTGGGAAACATACCCTAAATGCACTGCATGAACCAAATTGTGTACCCCAAACATGTTTAATTATGACATATCTAATTTTTTTCTTTTATAGACGTTCAATCCAAATTTAATTTATTCTATTTAGGTGAAATGGATCCACATTTTTTATACCTTAATGATATCATCATTGCCAATTACTTCTGGAACGGTCATCAAAATTTTTATTTTTACCAGTCAGTTTAAAATAAACCATACCTATTATCAATTTAAAACAACTAACATTTATTTTATTGAATAAATAAAAAACCATTATCTTCTGATTCCAAGCCTTGCTGATCAGAATAATAGTACTCCCTGCTTGTTAGTCATCTATTAGAATAGCACGTAATCAAAATATGTTGTAGTTATTAAGACCAGTTATAGTATAATGCTGATTATCTGGAATGACTATTGTAAAGTTGAATCTGGATGATTGGAAACGTAAAAAAGAATTGTGTATCATAGGTCCTGGAGGTATCATTGCAATGTTTATTGTATATCAAATTTAATAAAGTGTGACACCCACAAATATTAATTTTATAATTAGTTTGACAAAGGCCTAAATGTATGTATGTTATACAAAAGCCAAAAAACGTTCATTAAACAAACACCAGTTAAAATAATGATTAATAAAAATATATTTCCTGTTAAAGCAAAGTCTTATTTGAATAGTATTTTAGATTATTTAAATAGTGTATTAATTTTTTAAAAGTTGCCTAGTGCGGAAATAAGCAGTCTGGATAGTGATTATTTGAAAAATTGGTGTTCGGATAATTGGCATCCCATTGTATGATTAATCATATGGTCACACCAGGTTTTACATAAATAGATAACTGGAATATTTTCATTACATATCTTTTTCTGAAACATTCTAGATTAAGAGTAACAGACCACGCATGTACAAAAACATCATACTCAAATATCAACCCCACTTTTACACTGATCTCACATAATATCCTTTCCCAATATTATATTTAAAACACCAAAATCATTGTTAAATCTTGCACTCTCTTTATCATAAAAGTTTCCAGCTTGTTTTGTAGGACAATTACATGGTTATTTTTAGCAATTCTGTTTCTAGTACCCTGAGTTAACTAGTACTAAACATATATTTTTCCTTTCTGCTACCTACCTGCCCCTGCTTCAAGCCTTTTACAATGTGACTACTTTAATTTCAAATAAACCAATTTCTTTGTTTTCCACTGATGATAATTTTGTAACTTTTCTAGTGAATTTAGTTCACCATTAATTATTAATTTGTCAAACTTGATTACCGCATGAGATTCATTCAATTAAGTCTGTTAAAAATATTTTTTTTATTTACTTTTAAATACTTTTCACGTTCTCAGAAATATCCTCTGAGGCACTAAAAAGAATACTGATCTTTTAATTTAAAGGCTTTTTATTTTTTGATAAACTTCAAAACATCCATATTTTATAAGGAGGAAACTTAACTATAATTATAATGTATACGTGTTCCTTTATTGCCTATTCTTTGTGTCCTCTAAGTATTGTCTCCTTAACTCTAATGTTTATATTTGTCAAAATTACGTGTACCACCACCCTCTCAGACTTATCCCAAGAGTTACAAAATTTTCTATGACAATAAAAATTTCCTGTTCCCTGAATTTTCCTGTGTATTTATTTTTCCTTTGTGTTTAGTTTTATTCTGAAGCAAGATATTATCTTCAGTTTTCTATACTTTTCTTTAAGAATTTTGAAGTGTTTTTTAAAAATTTTAATTCAGTTTTAAAGTTGTTAATATTTTCTTTAACAGCAGACACATATGAAGATATCGCATTTAGACAGTCAGACTACTTTCAATGTTCTCCGATGTTGGGTTTTTTTTGGAAGACCTGGGCGTATTTCTGTACCACCTGCTATTAAGAGCAACACTAGCATACATTTATAACTTTTTGATAACACAATATGAACACTGCTATTAAAAAAAAAAAAAAGAAAGTAGTTTAGTGTAGACTTGAGACAAGCCTAAAAGCAAATGATTTTGAATCATATCAACTGGCATTAAATAAAGGAAAAAATAAGAGTAGAATTAGCAGAAAACAATTCTATCCTTGATCACATAAATGATTCATTACTTTAGTATAAAAAATTACATTTAAAAACCTGAAGGTTTAAATGTGAAATAAATTGCATTAAACGAAATTATAACCAGATCAGTTAAATTATACTTTACACTGTATAGAGTTATTAAAACATTCAAAATTAATCTGAGTTCTCTCTTGTTGTTTTGCAATAAAAAAAATTATCGTTTTTATATTATGTTTATCTCAAACATCCTTCTGACACGATTTGCAAACTATTGTAGCTTTGGCAAGATTGTTTTGTTTTCTTTCTTACCTTAACACTCAGTACAATAAAAATTGATGGCTTCTTTACTTGCACCTCTTCCTGTAGTGCTAAAATTTTGTATTTTCTGTTAGTTCTTGCCCTGATTCCTATTTCCTTCATTTCTTTTAAAATTTGTTTTTTGACTTTTGCTGTATTCTTTACAAGTTTCTCTATTCACATTTCCTGGGAGATATTCAAAATAAATGTTGTATATTCATTGATTCCTGAATCATCTATTGAAAGTGGTGCTTGTTACCAACTTAAAGAATAAAAATTTCCTTCATGAGAATTGATAAACTCGTAGAATATTCAATTAAATTATTTTTTGTCTACCTGCATTATATTTTTAAAGATTACTCAAGATAAAAACATATTACAAAAGTCAAAATGTATTCTGCAAATAAGTTAGTTTCTGATTTAAATGTGAATCCCTTAGAAATCAGCTCTGAAATTAACTGTGGTTTGCTGTGGTTTATTTATCAATAGAATATGTTGTACCAGTGTCATCAGATTAGGTAAAGAACTTCTGTTCACCAAATTGCTGGTTTACAACTTGGATTAGCTATTTAGCGTACTATGTGAATTGTAATAAAAATAACTATTATCACAATAGGGAATTAAATTTCTGCCAGGGAAAGTTTTTTTTTTTTTTAAAATCACTTTGACTACTGTATTTACTTTGTTTGAATCCCTTTATGTAGTATAATTATAGATGATGTGGTTAGAATTCTGCTTGAACGTGTTTTTTTTATGTTACTTTTTTCCCATATTTTTTGTGCTTTGGTGTGTCGTTTTGGTTTGAGTTTTGAAAATAATAGTTTTCTGGTTTGAGGCAATAAAATTACTCTTGATTGCTTCCCACTAAATAAACGTATGTATTTTTTATAACTTATTTTATTTTGCATTAAACTTTCTAATTTGTTTATTTATTTCAGAGAAGGACACTACAGTACAATGGTATATTAGCTGGAGTTGCAGCATTTCTTAGTGCACTTATTGAAAAACATTTGGAATTGACTGAAGCAGGGTAAGTACAGCAAATATTCTTAAGAAAAAAGGATTTAGTAATTATATTTTATTTTCCTACATAATTTCTGCACATTTTATTCCAATATTTCACACCAAAAATGATAGTACAGACATTTTTTCTTACCGATTGGTTTAGGTATTTATTAAATATATATTAGTGATTTTTTGAATGAATATCAGGATTTGTAAACATAAAAATATAAAAATTTAGCAATAGAAAAAAACAAATGTTAGAAAATAAAATTTTTCATCCATTTCATTTCATTTAACCCCCTTTAATTATAAAGTAATGAATTTGGAAGTCAGGGCAGTAGGTGAATTAACATTTAAATTTTATAGTGGATGTATCCAAATCATGTTGGGTGTTAGAGTGTGTAGGTTGTCCAAACTTACAATTGGTATATATTAGATAAAAGTTCTCATTCCTAGCCCAAAATACAGTGGTAATACAGAGGTAAGTAATATACATCAAATTCATTAGTTAATAAATCGTCAGAATTAAGTAATAGCATATGATCTAATCTTAAGTATTCTTGCATAAAGGCAGAATATTCCCTTTTAACATTAGAATTGTTGCATAATCTTCATTCCAGATCTAACAACCTATTTTTAGTGTTAATGAATCATAACCAAGCCAAGTTTATCGGATTTATGTGGTAATGAAACGATAAATCTGCCTTGATTGTTCTTAGTGGTATTAAGTTGGAAGTGTGTTTCACATGTAAAAGTTTCATTTACTGTAACATCAGAATCAGTTTTGTGAATTTTCCAAAAATTTTCAAATATAGTTGAAAGACCTGAGTTTTGTTGCAAAAAGGGATGTAACAATATTCTTATGTTTAAATTTAGTAGGAAGATAACCACTAAGAATATATCCTAGCTTAGTCCCTTGAATAATAGGATATCTTGAACATTGGAGACTTGATATTAAATTTTATTGTTATTTACGAGGCTTGGCTGATAAATTTTGCACACTTGCATGCTACACTGAGACAAAAGGTACTATCAAGTTGGGCGTGACAGTACATAATAACTAAAATCCCCCTCTACAAACCTGCAATAATTCATTACCATAGTTGAAATCCATTTACTGACTTGTTTTCAGTAGCAGGTAAAATGGAGTTGATCACGGCCAATATGTTAACACAGTTAAAATAGTGCTCGGTGATCGAATTTCTCACAGCAGAAAATGTGAATTTTATGAATGTTTTTCATTGTTTAAAAGCGGTTTATGGTAGTGAAATTGTTGGCAGGAGTACTGTGAATAGGTAGGCATTGAAATTGTGCAGATGTAAAGCTGATAAAGTGGCAATTGAGGACCACTTCAAAGCGGACAATCAGTTTCTGTGAGTGACAAGAAACATTGAAAGGAGGTGGATGATTTGCTTCAAAGTGACTGGCGAATCACCCAGCAATGCGTCGCTATCTAGTTAGGCATATCTAAAGAACGAGTAGGCCAGATTGTTGAGCAATTGAGTTACCATAAAATCTGTGCATGATGGGTACTGTGCAAACTCTGTGATGGCTTTCTTCAAACTGAAGTTTGAACCTATTCCGCACCCGCCATACTTGTTGAATTTGATTTCGTGCAACTTCCACTTCCTCCCTCATCTCAACAGGGATCTCAAAGATAATCATTACACCACCAATGATGAGGTGAAGGAAGCTGTGACCACTTGGATCCGAGAAAGACTGTCAAAATGTTTCAGTGACAATGCAAAAACTTGTCATACGTTGGGAAAAGTGTATCAGTGTAGACGGAGATTATATTGAAAAATAAATACCACATTTTGTAACTAAGGTATTGTACTTTTATTCATTTTTTATTTCATTCCAATATCTTTTTTTCCTATGCTATGCATATATGTGCAGAATTTATCAGTCGAGCCTTGTACTTTCCATAGGTTGTGAGTGGTATAATTTTTGTAATTGTTAAATGTACATAAAGTGTGGATATAATTGAATTGTTGTTAGTGAATTGCTGAAAGTGCTTTTTATTTCATGTAATCTTTGTATTTAATTCAAAATTGAAACCAAAGTTTATTTCAGTTGTACTCATTATGTTTGACTGTTTATATCTATGTTTTTGTGTTGTGTATTATGAATGGTAAAAGTCCTTTTAACAAAATTTGCTGAATTAACATCTTTTAACCAGACTTAACAGTGATAAGATTGAAATTTTGGCTGTGCATATTATTTCTTTACTTAAAATATTTATCTTTGGGCCACGTGTTATTTGATGAACTTTAAAAAAGAAAGAGTGGTAAATATAATAATTTAACGCTCTTGCTTTGAAAGAAAAATTGTTAATTTAAATTTAATTTAATTAAGGTGCATCTTAGAAAAAATTTAACAAAATTTTAAACAGCTTTCTTTAGAAGTTTTCTTTTCAATCCTCTGCTTTTTGTTGGAAAATCTATTTTTATTATTTACTAACTAAAAGACATTTAGTAAATAATTTTTAGCATTGACAATCAAACCAAATAGAAGTTTAAATAACTTTCATGATTAGAAAATAAAATATCCATAAAATTTGAAAAATAAATGTGTATGTATATATTCTGTTCCACTATTGTGGCTGTAGATGTTGACTAAGTCTCTCCACTTCCCTCTGTTCTTCCAAGTTTCTGTTCAGATTTCCTCCCATGAAAAACCTTTCTTCTACAGATGGTCCTTCACATCATCCAATCACTTTTTGTGTGAGTGTCCTTTAGGCCTTTTTCCCTCTTCTTTTTCTTCTTCCCACACTAGCAGCATCCATCTATCAGCAGGGATCCTAGCAGCATCCATTTTTTTACATGTCCTATCCATCTCAATCTGCCCTCCTCCACTCTTTCTCAGACTTTCCATTCCAATCTTCTCTCCGATGTCTTCATTTCTTACTTTGTCCAACCTAATATTTCCTGCTATACTTCTCAGGAATTTCATCTAACCTGCCTGCAGTCTATACCAGTCCCTGTTGTTCAACACATATCTCTCTCCTGCATATGTTACTATTGGTATGTAATACAATTTGAACATTATCTCAATTTCCATATCATATTCCCATGCACAAGCTTCAAGCTTAGATGGTAAAATATCATAAAGAAAAATAAAAAACTGAAGCAATTTTTGGAATTTAAATGAGTTTCTCGTTTCAGATTCTAAGTAATAAGTAAGAATTAATACTCAGAGGAACTTAGGATATGCTTGTGCGGATTGTGCTTGAGCTTTTGAAACCACCTTTTTTATTTTATAATTTTTATGAAAAATATAGTATTTTAGAGTTATCGTGTCTGCTTTTTATGTAACCTTTTTAAAATTTCTATTACTCTATTCCAGGCAAAAACTTTTGTTGGAAATTATCAGGCATCTTTTGACATCATGTCCGGGACCAACTGTTATTTTGTATACGTGCCAGTGTCTTCATTCAGCTAATTATTATTCTCACATCACAAACAATTTATGCTTAAATACAGGTACTGTAAGTGTTAATAACAGGATTTTTTTTTTACTTTGACGTTACATCATTTGCAGTTTTAGTTAGAACCACTAAATATCAACTTTGGCTTAAAATTGCACCCTTTATTGTCCAGTTTATTTATAGGAATCAGCTTATTAAAAAATTGGGTTTAATTTTTGACACTTGTTTTTATTATGATTCTTCCGCAGGACTAGTGTACTTATTGATTAAAAGTATAAAAATAAATTTAGTGTTATTTTTTGTTTATATTACTAGTATTATTGTTATTAACCCACCGGTTGGTCTAGTGGTGGACTCATCATCGCAAATCAGCTGATTTCTAAATTGAGAGTTCTAAGGTTGAAATACTAGTAAAGGCAGTTACTGTTATACAGATTTGAATACTAAATCTTGGATGCCGGTGTTCTTTGGTGGTTGGGTTTCAATTGACCACACATCTCAGGAATGGTTGACCTGAGACTGTACAAGACTACATATCATTTACATTCGTACATATCATCCTCCAGAACCATCATTGGTTCTGGAAGCTAAACAGAAAAAGAGAGAGCATTGTTATTATTAACATATTTTTAACTGATTGTATTGATAATTAAAAGGTTCAAAGTTACTTTGTATCAGTGTAGTACAGTAAAAAAATTGAATGATTTATTGTGACTTTTCTGTATGATTTCAATTTTGTTATTAGGCAGAATTTGTGCTATTTCTGTTACATAAAAAAAGATATTACAAGATTTTGTGATTTAAGTAAGTTATGTTTTTTTTTTGTTTGTACGATTAATCCTATTTTTATTTATTTATTTTTTTAGAAGTATGTTACTATTAGAGTATTATGTGCTTTACGATCATAATACTACTCATATATGTCAAAGACAAGATTGTCCTTCATACTGGTGAGCAAAATATGTCTTTAGCCACTATTTTAAAACTTACTAAAATTAAAACATTCTGGTATACTAATTAAAAATGATATCATTTATAAAAGATTTAGCATGATTTTTGTTCAGTGAACTTTTTATATAGTTAACAAGATAACCAAGAGGTTATTTATTTAAATTACTGATTTAATAAACACTTTTTCTACAATTTTTCAGTTGGTTAATATAACCTTTTATAAATTTATTTTTCGAAAAAACATGTAAAATATATTTTTAAAAAGTACAATAGATTTTTAGTTAATGCAAACAGTTTTATAATGAAATTTTTAAATTTTTTAGCTGAAATAAAAGTCAGTATTCAGAAAATGTTTAGATTGTTAAGAGTAAACTATGTGTTCTGAACGGTGGATGAATTGTTTAGAAAATTCTAGGGATATTTTTATATGAACACCCCACTTCCAAGTTAGAATGAAGGTAATACAGGTTACTTTGTGAAAACACTCAGTAACTGTGCTGTCTGTGTTGTAAGTTCACCAATTTAATGTTATTTTTTACTGATTGTTACTTTTGTTTTATATAAATCATTAAGTATTAAATTTCTCTTGCACTTACTTTTTTGCATCGGTAGCATAAGATAAATATTTTTAAATTATTTACTATAGTTAATTAATTAAACAATATATTAAAGTGTACCATGTACCAGGGTTGTTTGAAAAGTAATGAGGCTCAACATGAAGATGGCAGCACACGTTAACAAAAGTTAGGGAATGTATTCGCATATGCATTGAAAGGTACTCACTAAAATTTCAGCTATTTTGGACGCTCAGTTGTTGTTTGATTATCATTTGAATAAGTCGTTGTTAGATTATTTGTGAAAATGAAAAAATCGAATATCATACCATGATTAAGTACTTAAAAGGCAATACGCCTACGCAAATTAAAACTGAGCTTGACGCTGTTTATGGGGACTCTGTCCCATCATTTGCCACCATGAAACATGAGCAGCTGAATTTAAACATGTTCGTACCAGCTTGGTTATTGATGAGCGTTTGGGTCGGCCAAAAACTGCAACCACCACTGATATCATCGAAAAAGTTCACCAACTGGTATTGGACGATTGACGAATTAAGGTTAGAGAGATAGCAGAGGCTATGGGCATAACAAAAGAACATGTTTGTTGTATATTAACTGAAGAATTGGATATGCGTAAGCTATCCACGCGTTGGGTGCCGCGATTGCTCACTTTGGACCAAAAATGCATTCGAATGAACATTTCCAAGGCCCTGCTGGAGCAGTTTAAGCAAAACAAGTCAGATTTTTTGCATCAGTTCATAACTGTAGATGAAACACGGATCCACCACTGGACTCCTGAAAAGAAACAACAATCAAAACAGTGAACTGCAAAGGGTGAACCTGCTTCGAAAGAAGTGAAGATGGTTCTGTCGGCTGGGAAGAGGATGGCAACTGCTTTTTGGGATAGTAATGGAATTTTGTTTATCGATTATTGTCAAAATGGTAAAACAATAACAGAACAATATTACGCATCATTATTTGACAAGCTGAAGGCAGAAATTGCAAAAAAAAAAAAACCACATTTGAAGAAGAAGAAAGTTCTTTTCCATCAGGACAATGTGCTTGCTCACACTTCTGATCACCATGACTGAAATTCACAAATTGCGTTCTGAATTGGTTGGCCCCTCACCATATTCACCAGATCTGGCTCGAAGCAACTTTTTTTGTTTCCTAACCTTAAAATTTCACTTGGAGGAAAGAGATTTTCATTGGACGAGGAGGTTATCACATATGTAAATGCCTATTTTGCAAAGAAGGATGCCAGCTACTATTTGGAAGAGTTAAAGAGGTTAGGCATTGCTGGAGAGTGTGTATCAACTTGAAAGGAGACTTTGTTGAAAAATAAAATTATATTTGACAGAAAAAATGTGTCTTTCTACGTTAGGCTCAAAACTTTTCAGAAAACTCTTGTATGAAATTTAATAAACTGATAGCAATAAAATCTCAAAAAATATTTAACAAAAATAAAGTTATAGTCTGGTTATTAAAAAAATAACAAAAAAAATGTGATTTAAAATTGAGATGAGTAAAGTTATTATCTTTCATATTAATGAATACACCAAATAAAAACTTCCATTACTGATGACATTCTTTTATTCTGTAATAAGACTTCATTAATCCCCCCTATACTTTACATATAATCCTTATGTGCATGTAATTTTAATCCCAAATGACTTGCATTGATTAAAATAAGGAATGTTAATGGCAACTCTTTTGTTGGCTAGAACAAAGAATATAACAGCTTTTGATTTTGAAAATTGTTTTATATGTTCGAGTCTGGTGGAAAATTAATTAAAAATAACACTATGCAATTTTTTTATAATCTTTTACGACTGCATAGGATCACTTTAATCAGTCTGTTATCTAAATTTCTTCGATGGGATTGTTTGGGCCTTGCGGTACTCCCAGTACTTTTTTAAATTGGTAATATAAGCTGTTCATATTTTTGCTTACATTTTTTACTTATTTTTTTCAAAAACATACATATTTATACATACATGTGATGATTGTTCTACGACTAAAGTTATTGTTACAAGTAGATGGATATAACAGAAACATTTCATTCTTCCGCTGAAAGTAGATCTGTTTTAATTTTTTATACATTTAGAATCAGTACTTAATTGGGCAATAAAAACAATTTTTGTATCATTATAAATATACCATTATTAAACAATTATTACTTCTTTAATACTTTATAAATCCTAAAATTATCCTTCCTTTGTTCCTTATAAATAAAGCCCAGGCATATTCTGTTTTCTGTGTTCCTCAGTATTGGATTTTTGTTATTTTATGTGCTTCTCACTATGAATGCCATCTCACACTTAGGTCAACTCTGCACTGCTTTAGTTTTTACAATGTTTTTTTCATAATTTTATATAGTGTCTTTCAGTAGAAAATTGTATTACTTGTTTTTACGCATTTTTAGACTATTGGTGTTAGTTTCTAGTAATTAGGTTGTCTTTAGAATTTGTGAATCATTCATATATTTTTCATTCTAATATTTCTGTTTTCAATTAACTTGCAATAAAAGGTTTCACAAACTTGCGTTGCTATGAACAGGTAAGTAAATGGTGATTAATTACACCGCTCAAATTGATACTTTGAAAACCTCTGCCATTTGGTCAAGCTCAGTACAACTTGCATAAGCTGGATAGGCCACTGCAAGTTAGCCACCTTGTCTAAGTTGACTTTTTTTTTTATAGGATTAACGGTTTGGTTTGTTCATCCAATAACCGCTTCAGCTATTATGCTTTTTGTGACAGGAAATGGAGATCCCAAGTTTCTTCATAAAGAGCTCCTCACTTGCTGATCACCATAAGGATGCATTGTTATACAGATCCCAGTATCCACATCATGAAGCATCTAATAAAATCATACATACATTCATACATTCAAAAAGAGGAAAACTAGACTGAAGGTGAGGTAAATGAACAGATGATGAGAAAATACTACCTACCTATCAAGGCAGTTTACTGTTTTTGTCAAGGACCTGCAAGTTATTTTTGGAACTGATAAATAGCTTACTCAAAACCACATAACCTATTTAGGACGCAACAACCTGTATGAACATAAAGGATTTTTCTTAATTCATATTTAGTAGAAAAGTATTTTCATAACTATACTTCAGTGTTGTTATTGGTTCATCTAATAGAAAGACATGAACATATATTGTTAAAGTGGTATTTTTATCACCATGAAGTGACCAAGCTTTTATTTAATAAAAATAATTTGACTGAAGTAATTATTTCTAAGATTTTAATAATTGAAGAATTAACAGAAACATTAACTTGCTTACTGTCAGTACTCGACCATATAGTCTAATGCAAACGTTTGAAGAAGTAAAATGTGCAGTTCCCATCTTAATTAAAAAGGTTCTTGATTTTGATAAATGCTTTATCCATTTTTTCATTTCTTCAGGGCTTGACAAAATACTTAGTAGAATCAATCAGTATTAGAAATTACAGAAAACCTATCGTGTTTGAACTTAGTTGTTTGTTTTAAAGTAAAAAATAATTATTGTTTTGAAATTTTTTATGTAAGTTCAGGAATAATGATTGACTTATTTTAGTATTTTCAGAATTGAGTGATAGGGTTGATAGAGTTATCTCATGTTAAAAACTGTTCAAATCAAACTGCATTAAAAGATACACCTATTAAATTTTGAGCAATAACAGTTTTTAAAAAGGTTTTTTTCTTCTTGAAGAATAAATTTTTATTGTTCTGTAATATTTAATTTCACGATCATTATACAGTTTATTATGAATTTCTATCTATATGTGAACAATTAAACTTTTTCTCTGTTGCATATTAGGTGGTTTAGATTATATAAACTTTCCTTGTGTTCATTGAGGTTACTGTAACTAAAGTTCTAATTCTGGAGTTTTATTTATTTTCAGTATCTTTTTTAATGAAGACAAATGAAACTATTGAAACTGAATTATGCTCTAATGAATTTCATTGCGGTAAGAAATGAATAACATACCTAAAATATTTTAAAGTTTGAATTTCTTAATTTGAAACAATATCAGTTAATGAAAAAGGTTTGCCAGTTTTATTTATTAATAGTTTACTTTATGTATTGAGCCTCATTATTAAAATTGACATGAATTTCATTAACATCCCTGAAACGTGAAATGCAATGTGTTTTTTTTACTTCCATTGATTTATGTTCATCTTCTTTGCTAAAGTGTTTTTTGAAGTAGTAAAATAATGATAGCATTTTAAAAAAAATTATGTTTTCTTATCACAGAATACAGTATTTGCCTGGGTTTAATAGCTTGCAAAATGCATCTGTGAAATTATTTTGTTTATATGGATTTGAATTCCTAACTTATTGCTTTCATTACAAATTCTTTTACAAATTTTATTTTATTAGAGCATTATATTATTAAATTGTTATTCTAAAATTTAATTTAGAGCATTATACTTTAAACATTGTATATATATTAAAAATTGAAAATGGACATTTTTTTTTAATGAATAAAAAGGTGAATATTTAAATAGAAAATAAAACCAGGGTCATTCAGTTTCTTGTTTTTGGTAATCAAGTAAACCAAACAAGTTTTGACATTTTCTGAAAGATTGGACTTTATAAAATACATTGTTTTAAAACATTTAACCCAGACGGACATAAAAAAGAGTAGGGTTTACTTTAAAGGATTTTTCCACTTTGTTTTCAATGGTAAAAAAGTGGGCTGCTGAATTTAAAGTGTGGTTGTTGGTCCATTCAAGATGATGAATGCTTGGGATATCTAAAAACTACTACAAGTGAAGAAATAGTCACAAAATACACATTGCTGTATTAAATTACTGCTGATTGAAGGTACATATGCTTGCTGACATTTCAAACATCTCAATAGACCATGTCCATTATATTTTATATAATGTCTTTGTTATAGAAAAGCTTTCACTCTAAGGGTACTGCATTTGTTTACAATCAACCAAAAATGCACGTGACTGAACTCTTCCTAAGGATGTTTAGCCTTATTTAAACATGATTCCACTAAGTTTTTTATAATTATAGATGAAACATAAATTCACCATTTTAGACCAGAAACCAAAGAGTGAGTAGAAGCAAGTAAAAATGCACCAAACAAAGTGGAAATGGTACCATCTGCAGGTAAAGTCCTGACTAGTGTTTTGGAATTCTTGAGATGTGGCGCTCATAGACTTCTTGGAAAAAAAGCAGGACAATCACCGAGAAATTAGGCTTCACTACTGAATCCATTAAAAGTTACTGGCTAAACACCCACATTTGGCTAAAGAAAAAGTGCTCTTTCATCACGAAAATGTCTCTGCATATACGTCTCAGGGTTATTGCTGCAAAACCCAATGACCCGTGCTTTGAAGTGCTTCCACATGCACAGATTTGTTGGATTTGGCTTCCAGTGATTATGTCTTCCTCTCAAACCTGAAAAAGACAAAAGATTTACTTCTAAGGATGAATTCAAATCTGAAACAAATACTTACTTTGCAAAGATGGAAAAATCATATTATGTTAAAGATATTGAAAAGTTGGTCTAAATGTGTCAAAAGGTAGGATGATTTTGCTGAAAAATTAAAAAAAAATTTCATGCGGTTTCTTTGTCATGTCGAGAACTTTCTGAACGATCCTTATAAATCTTAATAAGTCCTTATCACAAAAGAAAAATCTTGTTTATGAAGAATTATCTTTTGAACTAATTAATTAAAAATATTTGCTTTATATTGTATTAATGTTGTTCTTTTATTTGTTATTGTAGTGAATAGCAATTTACTTTCAGAAAACCTATACAAATTATATGTGGTTAGTTGTTCATAAAAAGTATATTTTCGGAATGTTTTTTAAATAGACCAGTTTTAATGTTTCATAATTTTATTAAAAGATTATACATTAAGTGTAAAGTATGTTTAACTTTTTTGCCTTCTAATTAATTTTACTCCGTGTCATAGTTTTTACAATAGTCATTAGAAAAATGAAATTAGATGTTTTTGACATTTTTACAAAGTATTCATTATTTAATAAATTTAAAAAAGGAAAAAGAACAGCCATTAAAGATTCAATTTTACTAATGTTCACCTTTATTAGATGTAATAGTGTAAGGTGTTAAGTTTTGTAACTACGCATAAAGTACAAGTAGAATTTTAAAAATTTATTTTTTCAGTAAATATATTTTTAATGTATAGATGTTTAATTAATGATTGTGTATAAAACAATAACTAATACTGATTTCTTGCACTGAAGTTTTCTTAAATACCCTAGAATAGATATTTTGAATTATAACTTAACATAACTGTTGTAGAAAATGTTTTTCCTTAAAACAAAAATCGTATGAAACACTTTACAAATTACCTTAAGAAGCTTTAGTTTATTAAACACTCACAGGTTACATCTGCTGATAATCATATAGAATTAAATGAAAATAAATCTTATATGAAATAATTATTTGAAATTGCAAGGAAAACAATAAAATTTTTTAATATAGTTAGAAAACAACTCACATCATCTCCAAAATGTTAAACATAATGCAATATTTAAAAAATTTGCAAACTATGTAGTTTGCAAATAGTTCAACTATGTAGTTAAAGTAAACATTGTTTTAAGTTCATGGAATAAAGTCATGCTTTCAATGGATGGCGATGGACTGTTAAACTATAATCTGGGGTGGAAAGGTTAAGAACACTATTTCAATCCTGACTGAAAATTTTTTTTAAAAATCTTTCTGTTTGTTGTTTCAATATGACAGCTATTTAAAACAAAATATTCTGGTTAATAATTAAAAGCGCCAAACCATGCTTATGATACTATTTAGTTTTGTACATAGTATTGTTTGCGAGTTATCTATTCAAAGGATATTGAGAAATTTACACAAGTTAAAATTCTTACCAATATATAGATTTTTTTACTGTTTGACATCAATGTTCTCCTTATGCTTAAAATCCCTTAAATCTTTTATTTCATCCTGCCCTTTTTTAAGGTATACTCCTAAGAGATATCAATTTTTATCTTTTATGTATTAAAAACCCTTCATTGTTGAGTTAGCAAGTTTTTTGACTAAAGGTTAAGCAGTAGAGTTAAGATAATATTTTTGCAGCATCATTTTGTCTTTAGTAGAACCTTTTCATCCCAAGAGAATAAATATTACATTACTAATTACAAAAGTTTATCATCCTGATGGTATAAACCGGTATTATATCAAAACAATCATGAATCATTCTTCAGATCCAAGAACCTTTTCATCATGGAAAAAATTATGAATAACACATGATGAATATATAGATATCCATTTTCAGTAAAAATAGTTATAAAAATACATAATTGTTACACTGTACAGTTATATTGAAATCAAATAAAAATGTGGTGATTGTAGAATATTAATGATCAAGTAAATTACTCATAAATATATTTCTTGTGAAATGAATGTACTATACTCTTGTAGAAAGAGGGGCTAGATAATTCCATTTTCTTTCTCCTCTGAATATTATCTTAAAGTTTCTCTACAAGTTGTTAAATTTTTAATGGTAGATTTAAAAATTTCATTATAAAGTGTGTTAGCATTGAGAATGTCATAAATTGCTACTATATCTTGAAAATTTATTTTCATGAAAGTCATATCTGAATGTAAATGGACTGATTTTGAAATTCATCAGTTGATATTTTATTCTCTGTATATGTTATTATAGAAGTTTGGACATAATGCATTAAAAATTGATTGTATTGTGGATTTTTTTGATGCTGAATTCATTCCTACATAATTATTTTATTTATTTATCTTTCAATTGACATCTACTACTTTAGTATTTGTAATTAATAAATAATGGCAGATAATTGAGAAATTGCTAATAATTTATAATTTAAGTGGTATATGAATCGATTTTTAATTGTGTAGATTTACCTGTTGTTTGTTTTTCTACCTTACTTCACTTTCTTCTACTTCCACAAAACTTATCCAAAGTTTTGTGGAAATTGAATGAAAATTGTTTACTACTTTTTTTAAAATAGTTGAATTTTATTAGAAAAAGTGGATGTTTCAAGCGTAATTACTAAATGTAAATGTAAGTCATAATTAAAATGTATTAGCAGTTTTTTTCATTTAAAAGAAAAAGTTTAATATGACCAAACTATCTTAACATTGTTTAAAGCAATATCAAAATTAAGGTTTCTAAGATGTCATTTAGTGATGGTATCTTATAGTATTGAAAGAATATTATGTACTGCAAAATTTGCATTTCATATTTTCATGCACAAGGCTTTGATCTTTCGTAGTGAATTAATTATCAGTCCTATACCAAACAAAGATTACAGCTAAACGTTAAATTGCTATTAAATAAATTAAATCTTTTTTATCTTTTTTTGTTTTAAAACATATATATATATATATATATATATATATATATATGTATACTAACATAGTTTTTTTCTTTTTCAGTTAGTAAAAATGAAGGAGAATATGCTTGGTGTTACACATTTAACAAAGGTTGGTAGTAATTTAAATATTTGAAAAAGATTATTTGAACTATTCATTGACTTAGTAGAGTTGTAGTAGTATAGAAACCTCGGGTTTGGCTGTAATCTACCTCCACCACTTTACAGCCGTATACAAGGTTTTTTTCACGAGCGCTGATTGGTCAATTCTTCCCCCAGCACTTTACACCCATATCGAGTATATGTATTACCCATAATACATTAAAGAGTCTCCCCCCCACCCCCACATGATGTAATCACTCCCCCCACCACTTTACAGCCATATAGGAGTAACTTATACAATTTATACAATACATTAAAATAAAATAAAAAAATAATTAAAAATTTCT
This sequence comes from Lycorma delicatula, assembly GCF_047948215.1. Lineage (NCBI taxonomy): Eukaryota > Metazoa > Arthropoda > Insecta > Hemiptera > Fulgoridae > Lycorma > Lycorma delicatula. The sequence goes on from NC_134462.1 coordinate 19,504,280, forward strand.
ACTTATTAAGGTTGTTTAATTACTTTGCTGGTTAATGGCGAATAAGCCATTACATTTTCATGTATTAAAAAACAATAAGTGATTGTATTTGGTTTAATATTCTCTTCAACTTCAATATTAATTTTCAAATCAATAACGCCCATTTTTATCGATTCATCCTGTCGCGAACAATCAATCACGTACAACGAATATTTGTTTTTATAATCTGAAAACGTATGTGGCGAATCGGTCAATTTAAAATACGATTGTTTAAAATCGACAAACATTTTGTACATCAACATCCGATCACCTCTAAATCCTCATGTGGATAATAGTTTGAATTCATAAATACTTTAATATTTTTAACGTTGCACGAATCAAATTTCGACGCATTCTTAGTAGCTTTATTTAATCTATCGGTTTGAAAGCCTACAATAACGTATCTAGGTTTGCCCAATTGTGATGATGTTTTTACATTCCAAACCATAGATTTTGTCTGTGGTACTGTTGGATTCTGATGAATTTCTCAACTTCTAAACGGTATGTGCAATTCGTATTTTTTTCTCTCAATTTGGCCAATTCCAACTGATATTCACTCGAAACCCCTAAATACGGTACAAGCCAAGCAACATCCGTTATTTCTCATCTAGATTTATGATCTGAAACCGTGGCCAGTATTGCGTTTCCATCATCACTAGTACATTTCAATAACAATTCTTGTCTGTTGTTTATAATTATTTTCTTATAATCTTCGGCAAAACCCAACAACATTGAAAGCAGAATGTATAAAGTATACACCCCATCATCGTTGTCTATATTTATTTTATTTGTACCAGTTATCCAGCCGGCTTGTTCCAACAATAGAATTGAATTGTTTGTTATTGAAATTACATTTTTCATAATAGAGGTCACGCCTACGTTTTTCTACGTGTAATATTACATTTTACACGTATTACATTTACAGGGGTGATATTTATTATTCGATCTGAATGGTGTTTGATTTAGTTTGAGAAATTTCACCCCATAACCCAATAGACTGCCAATATTTGAATCATCCAAAAAATCTATCCACATGGTGCTCTTAATTTCACATTGTAATGTATTGGTATTTGCTCGCAAAGCGATTGATTTTTTAATTTTCTTCATTTCGTTTTGTATATATTCACCAACATCTTCAATTTCATAACTAACCATCGGTATTGTTATGTAATTTTTCTTTGTAAATTCATAATTGTTTTTTCATCTTTTTTAATGTCCTTGTCGAACGCAAAACATAATGTCGAGCGCAAAACATAATTTATTCTATTCGATATTTGGAATCGTGTTGGCCATCATCAACCATTTTAAGCCCAATTCATAATGCCCCTTTGAAAGTTCTATTGGAGGAAAAAATGTTTTTTTAATCAACGAATCGTTTCCGTCAATTGATAACAAACACGACATGCTTTGATAGAAAATAAACATTTTAAATGAACAATTTATTCAGATAAAAATTCCAAACACAACTGGCGGCAAATTACATCATCATCGGCTTGATACCTGTTGTAATTGTACGTTACATTGGATTTTCCAAAATATTTCATCAATTCTGGAGGTGGGTGTACATTTCCTATACCATACAGTGTATGAAATTTGCATTTTGTGTTCAACAGCTGTATGTGTGCATCTTGTTTCTCAGAAATAATTTACAAAACTTTTTTCTGTTGTGTGTTTTGCCTACATGTGTTGTTTGTGGGTGAATGCTCTGTTTTTCTTTGTAATATGTAGTTCAAACACTACAATTTAATATGTACACATTTAGCTTAAGTTTTTTTGGTCTGTGTATTTTTTAAATTTTTTGCAAGATCTTGTGTGTTATGTATGCTCTTTTGAAAGCAAAATAATTATGTACTAGTATACACAATTGCCATATATCTATTTTCTATTACAAAGTGTTTTTCTTCTTTTTTTTATTCTGTATTTTATGTTGCAATTAGACTGTAAGTAATTGTTATTTATTTTACTTATTTCTTCATTTCATATCTAAGTGATTAGAAATCACATCTAGTGATTCCTAAGCACTTTCATATGTGTCCTTTTCACAGTCCATGCATAACTATCTGGTGTACTCTAGCAAGTTTTGAAATCATAGGTCCTTATTTCTTTAAAGAGGAAGGTTATAGTTAATTCAGACCACTATGTTATAAAATTTCTTTGCTCTTGGATTGCTTTTTTGTTAGATATTCTTGAATTTAGTGTTGTTCAGCAGATTGGTGTTCCAGCCCATACTGCCAGAGCATTCATAGCGGTCTTTTAATGTTTAGTGTATTCATCAGTAGATCTAATAACATTAACACTTTCAGCTCTGTGAAATCTGTGGGACAGACTATACCAGTATATACAATATGGTGGAAGACGATGTGTAATTGAATATGGTCTGATGTGTAATTTAAAGATTAAAGTTACGCTAATAAATGGCATGTATTTGGTGTAATTACGTGTAAAAACATGCTTAGGTAAATTATATTTGGTACTTTCTATTTTATTTTTAAATTTGTCAAATTTCTCTGACTCTGTGTATGAATAATGTTCATGTAAAGTCTAAGAATTTCATTGTTTCATATTCAGGATTGACTCTTGACATAGTCATCCAAATGAAAGGTAACTTCATCACCAAGTAAATACATTTCATCATCTCATTCCAGTTTTCATGAACAAAAGATTATATGAAATTATCAGTATTATAACAATTTTTTAAGATTTTTTTTTAAAGACAGTCCATCATGGTAAATATGCAATTTGGATGTATTTGTAGTACTGAAAGAAGTAGCTATTGAAAGTTGTTGAAAGCTGAGAGGAAACTTTCTAAAAGATTGTTAAATAAATGAGTTTAATTCTTTAATGCTCTTTCACTTCCTTTAGAAATTCTATGTTTAATAATAATAGTTGACCTGGGTCCTTTTAATTGTGTACACCCCTGGTCTCAAAAAATGTATTTATCAAACATGCTATGGTTAGCTTATTGACCAAAATTATCAAAACTGAACTGAAGTCACATTTGTAATATATATATATATATATACCTACATATACACACACACACACCAATGAAACTGTGTACTGATGTTTACAAACGTTTAATTTATAGAAACAGGGATAATATTTACCACAATGAATGTTTGTTCAGTGGTGACGGTCTCTACTTGCTTGCAAGTATGTCTGTAGATGTTTCAATATGCTTAAAAGTATAAGCTGAAACACCAAAGGATTGATTGCATTTATAAATTAGTTATGTTTTTTTCATTTCAACCAGATTATGAGGATTGTTCTTGTAAACAAATCCTTTTGTTACTCTTTATAAATAAAAATCTGTAGGTGTAAGAACTAGGGATCTCTGTGACTATTATGCTTTGAAATGGATCCTTGAAAACTTAATGCACCAAATTTACTGAAACATAGGAGATATTCTCTACTGTTCCATCTCATTGGAAGTATGCTCCAGCAATTTTTTTTTCATTTAGTTGGCAAATGTAAGGATAAATTATTTTATTTCAGTAGTGTTCTGAGTTTATTGTGTTCTGGAAAAACTGAATATTGACTTTTAGCACACTAAACTTCAGTTTCTTCATCATGCAATGGTTGTTCCAAGATCTCATGAGGATTCAATAAAAGCACAATTATTAAATACTATTATTTTAGTTTGATCAGAAATTACAGTAACATGTGCTCATCACAGAATCCTGTTAAATTTGTCAAATACTCATTATCAAATAAATCATTAATAATCACAATTATCCTAGGACTATATTTCAATATTTTTCAAAAATGGATATGTTCACAAATTATGAGGATCATTCAACTACTTTTCCCAATGAAAATATTTATATATAATTATATATATATATAACTATGATAGACATATCTCTGTCCATATAAATAAATAAAAAATCTTTGATACAGCTTTGATTTAGCTGATATAGCTAAATCATTAAGGAATTAATAATAAAATGGTTTAATACCATAATCTGATAAAATGATTCAACTGCAGCAGTTAACCTTGAGTACAACATTGCTATTTAACAAATAGAATAATGTAAATTACTCTGTTGCTGAATGTAAATTTATCCACACACGTTTTAGTCCCATTTTAAAATTTAAATCCATTCTCAAAGATTCTGAATTCTGAAAATGCATATCTATCTCTTGTATATTTGCGTATTTAGATATAGGTGTGCCCTCTTTACTCTGCTTAATAGAGGTTACTGAATCCTCTTCCATTTTTTTTTTTTTTTTTTTAGGGATTAGATGTTTTTTATGTGATATTCATACATTCTCTTTTCCAGATACTTGTCCTGTTACTGTATTATGCTACGTAGTACAAGCTATGGGTCAGACTAAACGATATCTTGTAGCAGATGTAATAACAAAATGGTTCCTTGATTTGTTAACAAGATATGATAAAAATTCTCTACCGTACTGGTTGAATTTTCATCGTTCTAACGGGTCAGATAATAATAAAGACTGTGCATGTCCTTGGAACTTATCAAAAGTGGTTTCAACTCTTCTATGTGAGGCAGCTCTTCTGTACGACAGTGGTAAAGATTTAATCATTATATATAGATATGTTTCCCTGAAATTATATTTAAGAAACTAAATTTCCAGATGTAGTGGCAGAAACTGTCATAGAATTTAATGTACAAAAATATTCTGTGTAAAATAATTTAAATGGATTTTTGTAGTCATAAAACAAATATTTAAATGAAATTAGCTTCATTGGGATACTCTTTCAAAATTTTACTTCATTCTGTAATAATGTATCACATGTGACTGCTATTTATGTTTTTTTATTTTTATATTCAAATTTCATGATGCTGTAAGCACTGTCTGATAAGATGCAGTAAGAGTAAATTTTGTTTAGTTTTGTAATAACTCTTCACTACAGTTTGTATTTCTTTTCTTCAATGTACTTGAAAAGTGGTTGTGTTTAATTACAATTGATTAATGACTTCTATAAAAAAAAATGATTGAATTTTTCAATCAACATTGACCAATTCTTGTTACAAAGAATCGTAGTGAGTATGATATTATACGGCAGTAAACCTTTATGATGCTATCATATCAGGGTGGTTATTCAGAAAGTTCTGTGACACAAAGATTGCCCAAGTATTTGTCAAATATGATTCTTAAGATTGTATTCTGCTATGTGTCAGATGTGCAAGTTTAATTGTTTATTTGTGGTGATTGAATAAAGCAAACAAGTTTTAATATTTTCTGAAACATGGATAAAATTGAAGAGCGAGCTGTTGTAAAGTATGTCGTTTTAAAAGTGGTTTAACAGATGACAGACGTACAAAAAGAGTTAGTTTCCACTTTAATAGATTCTTCCCATTTGTCTTTGAGGGTAAAAAGTGAGCTGCTGAATTGTAATGTGGTCATATATCCATTCAATATGAACATTCAGAAAGCCCATAAACTGCTATAACCATCGAAATCCATCACAAAAATCTACTATGCTGTATTGAGTGATCACAGACTAAAGGTTCACAAGCTTGTTGATATTGCAAACATCTTGATAGACCATTACACTACATTTTACTTATTGTTTTAAAATGTTTTCTGCTTGATCAGTGTCATTTGTCAACAGTCAATCAAATCAGACTAAACATTTCTCGAGGGTGTTTAGATTTATTTAAACATGATTTCACTGAGTTCTTTGATGTTTTATAATGGTAGATGAAGCAGAGATTCACCATTACATGCCAAAGACCAAACAGTAGGTAGGAGCAGTTGATGCGACAAAGAAAGAAGAAAAATGATTCATCTGCAGGTTTTCATGATTCATCAGAGCTATGGTTTTTAGGGATTCTCATGGTATGGTGTTCATAGATGATTACTTGAAAAAAGGCAGGACCATCACTGAGGAGTATTATGCTTCACTTCTCGACTAATTGAAGGGTGTTATTCCGGTTAAACATCCACATCTGGCCAAAAGGAAATCACTGTGCTGCACCAGAATATATGATTGGGTTGTTGCTTCAAGCCTCCATGACTTACATGTTTCGAAGTGCTTCCACATGTGTTGGATTTGGCTCCCAGCAATTACTTCCTCTTCTCAAACCTGAAGAACGGGCTCGCTGGATGAAGGATTCTCTTCAAATGATGTGATCAAAACTGAAAGTATGTTTTGCAGAATTTGAGAAATCACATTGTAATGGGGGTATTAAAAAATTTGAAAATTGTTGGTCTAAATGTATGAAAATTGAATTGCAAGGTGGCAGTTGAAAAAAATTAAAAAATAGATAAAAAACTTCTGAATAAAGTTAAATAAAATGTAAAAAAATAATTAAATAAAAAGATTCTGAAAAATCTTGTGTTTTCATTGTCAAGCTGAGAACTTTCTGAATGAAAGTATAAAATGATTTATGGTATTAGTTTAACTGTTTTTTAATATTTACTTTATTGTAAAAAAATAAAAATAGTGAGATTTATGAGCAGGTAGAATTGTAATTGCAGTCTATATTTTTCTATTAATGAGGATTGGAAATTATAGTGGGACTATTGCTGACTAGAGAATAATTATAAACATAAAGTTTGTGTTAATTCATAATGATGACCAGGGGTGATTGGAAAACCTGGAATGATAATATATATCTACAGATATCTTTTCAATAGAAGAAAAACCAGTCAAGGATATGGTTTCCTGTAATGAAACAGAGGAGGTATTTTTTGTTGCCAAATGCTAGTACTTCAAAAATGAGATGCTTGATCATGTCAATTTAGGGAATAAATTTGATTCATTTGAAAATGACAGGATGTATACAGATGCCTGCCTACCTGTTAATCATAACTTTAACATCATAGATCTTGCAATAGGAACTTGCACTTAGTGAAGTTTGACATATAGATACACTAAAAAGAAAAGTAAGAAAATGGGCATAAGTCACAGTTAGATTCTTTGTGATTATTTTTGTGTACATTTGTGTCAATTTAAAAATAATAACTGTGGGTTGGATGATTATATCAAAATACTGAGCAACATATCAAAATATATGTTACTGTGGTAAGTTTATACGTATAAGCGTATATATCAGGGCTTCTTAAACTTTTTTATATAGCGACCCCCTTCAAGCTTAGGAAATTTTAAACGACCCCCTCCTCCATATAATGAAATATATATTAACCGTAGATGTAGATGTAATATCGCACTATTTTACAATGTAAATAAAATAAGGATTAAAGAATACGTACCCATTCATTTCACATATATATAATTGGAAACGTTGACGGGATATCGGTCGTAATGAAACACAATAAATAGAATGACATAAAACTATATATATATTTATTCAATAGAAAAAATAAACTTTTGTAACAATTTTTTTAATAAAAACATATTATTAACATCAAACAATATTAATGTGACGGATGTGATTGTTTATTTTTACACAAATAATTAAATCTAGGCTCAATTTGAGTTAGTGCAGATCGTAATAAATTTTCAACGTTTATTAAAGTTGAACGGTATTTTGATTTTATGTAAGTTAATGTGGAAAAGGCTGATTCACATAAATATGTTGGTCAAAATGGCAGTAATTTGTTCATTGCCATTTCCGATAGTAGGGGATATTCTGATTTGATTTCTATCCAAAATTCATGCACAGGCACTTGAGAAAATCTAAGTCGCAAGGTAGTATCACTTGTTAATTCGGCAAATTCTTCTTGTGCTTTTAAGTTTAAAAAATTAATTTCTTCCATTTCAATTGAAAATGGATTGCAAATCCATGGTTGTGTATCGATATCATTGGGAAAATACCTATGCATGTAAACTTCCATATCCTTCAAATGATTAACTATAATTTTTGTTATAGGAGTATCTTTTTTTGAAATATTGTTACTAATTATATACTCGCCAGTAAATGGAAACATTTCGAGCGATCCACTTTCCACTCTGTTCTTCCATATAAGAATTTTTTTAACAAAGGCCTCAAGTTTATTTTTTAACATAAACATATTAACGCAGACTCCCTGCATTGATAAATTCATATCATTGATTTTATCAAAAATATCTGCCAAATAGCATAGCTTGAGAAGCCATAAATTATCTTGAAAATAATCGGCCAAATTAGAATTTTGCTCTGTTAGAAATATAAGAACTTCATCTTTTAAAGTTAATAATCGTTTCAAACTTCGACCTTTTGATAGCCGCCTAACTTCAGCATGTAACAATAAACTTGTATAATCCGAATCCATATCAATGCACAAATTTTTAAACAATCGACTATTAAGTGCTCGACTTTTAATAAAGTTAATGATTTTGACTGCATCAAAAAACACAGTGTTTAATTCTGGTGCAATTTTTTTAACAACAAGTGCCTCTCGGTGAATCATACAATGTGTAAATGTAATATGATCATTTCCAGCTTTAACAAATGCTGTAAAACCAAGATCTTGTCCGGTCATTGCTGCAGCACCGTCCGTGCACACACCAACACAATTTTTCCAATTTAATCCTTCTTTTTCAAAAAACCCATTTACTTTTTTATATATATCTTTTCCACGAGTATGACCTTCCAGAGGACGACAAAACAGTATATCTTCATGAATGCTTCCCTCATAAATATATCTTACAAAAAGTAACAACTGTGCCATTTTTGAAATGTCTGTCGACTCGTCCAGTTGTATTGCAAACTTTGAGCTGTCTTTAAGCCTCATAAGAAGCTGTTGAAATTGATCATTGCTAATGTCTGAAATTCTTTTGGACACAGTGTCATTTGATAATGGAATTTTACTAATTTCAGCAGCATACTGTTTTCCATGAACAATTTCAGACATTCTTATAGCTGCAGGTAGTAAAAGTTGCTCTCCAATAGTAAAAGGCTTTTTCGTTTTTGCTATCAAATACGAAACTTCATACGATGCCAATAGATATTTATCATTCAAAGTAACATACTTCTCCAAAGTGTTCTTTTCTTTATTTGATGTTTGCAAAAGACGCTCAAAATATTCTATTGGCTTTTTTGATAACGTTGCATGTTTAGTATTCAAATGTCGTTGCAGTTTTGACGGTTTCATGCTTTCTGCAGCCAAAACTTCTTTGCATATTAAGCACACTGGTTGTTCTTCATTGTTGTGAGAAGAGCATGTGAAGCCATACTGCAAATATGATTCGTCATATTTTCTTTTTTTTGTTTTGCTAGAAGTCGGATTTGAAGCACTGCAACTTGGTTGTGACGGCGTGGCAGACTTATTAGTTGGAATTTTAATTAGCCATTTATCCATGATGGTTAAATAATAATAAATAATTAAACAAAATGTAGTTGAACTTTAACGTAATAATTAAAAACACCAACTGAAAATTACACAGTAAATACATACATGTCACTACGAAGACAAAGCTGAGTCCAAACTGAAGTACAAACAGAAAAATAACTACACTCGAATCTTTACCAGTGCAATGACAACAAATTACGATCAGATCAACCCTCGACGAATGGCGTGTTCAAAGTGTGCAGCGCACAAAGGCACCGTATCACAAAGACGCCGAAAAAGAAGCTTTCATTTAATTTTTTTTATTATTCTTTTATAAAAATAATATGCCGATTCGCCTAGCCTAGCTTGATTATGCTTCCGTATTGTATGTGTAAGCTGTAAGGCGACGCGGCGTCTGGGTACTTATAATCACTAAATTATCTTGCAAACACTGACGCCGGCGGCCAGACATCAATGTCGAACGTTCAGTTGAAAATCGAGGAGCGCGTTGTATTTATTATTTTAAATGCTACTTCCATATTTTCATTTATAGGCCCTACATAACAGTTTTGCATTGCCACTTTTTTCAAAAAATAGTTATAATAAAACTACAATAGTATTTTGTATGATTTTTATTTGTATTTATATTTGTACGTAGTGTGTATACTAATTTTAAAATTTTATTTATAATGATTGAAAAGTATCAGATCTTTGCGACCTCCTTTCAGTAGTCTCGCGACCCCCCTGGGGGTCGCGACCCACAGTTTAAGAAGCCCTGGTATATATGTATGTATGCTTTCAGCATAATTAATAAAAAAAAAAACATATTTTTTCTGTGTTTAATTGTTTCATAGTTAATGCTGCCCTGTCATGCATTGTAATTTAAACCAATTACAATGTAGGAGTTTGTTTTTACTAGTATCAACCCAACCATTTTCAATACTTTGCTGTTAATTTAATCTCTAAAGACTAAAGAATACCAGAAAAATGGACATTCATCAAATCTAATTAATATGTTGACTGCCACCTCCACAGCATGTATAGAACCTCGGAAGTTCTTGTGTAGTTCTATGTGATATCCGTGAAGTGGGTATGAAGTTTAGCATTTCTGTTTATCTCTTCTTTCCATTGCACATCTAGCATATTTCATTTTGTTTCAGACAGACAATATGATTCTTTTTTGATTGCCTGATCTTTGTTCAAGTGAACAATTGTTTTTTTTCTTGCCATGTGTTAATTTGTTTGGTCTTATTTTTTTATATAATAAATAATAAGTGCACTTTATTGACAAGATACAAGTCAATCAAATTTAAGATCTTCTCATTGGATGAAATAGTAATAATTTAATAATTAAACCTCCAGAATAAATGATACATTTATCTCTAATTCAGGTAATTATGTATTTATTTAATTTCACGGAGTTGCACAACTTACAGACACACATTATTTGCTTATTTTTAATTTAACTCTAATGAATAATATGATTATCTATATTATTTGTGCAGCTCTATTTGTTTGGAACATCTTTATCCCAAAATTTATACCTTTCATACAATTTTACCAGCCGCGGCTGGAGAAGAGTACACCTCTTGCAACAGCAAACGTCATCTTTAATTTTTTCAAACAGTACTTCTCCCACCTACTATCCATTACCAGTACAATCTGTAAAAGTATGCAGAGTTACTGATATACAGCAAATACCCTTATCCATTTAAAGTTTTGTTAGGAAATAAGATTTTTTTTAACTGATAATAGATTCACTCAATGAAAACTGAAATATTTGAATCTTTATGTTTGACACTGCAATCGCAAAAGAAGCTTTTTTATGGGAAAATACTATTATGGAAAAATTTTTAATTTACTGGATCTTCTTACTATTAGCACTTATTAAACAATTTACAGTTTAGGTAACCTGGTAATTTTGCTGTTCTATATGTGTATATTTACATAGATTCATTCAACTGTCTTTAATATACATTTATAATTATCATGCTTGCATGTATGCAAGTTTCTGTATAGTGTTTAAAACAAAATATAACCATAAATCTTTAGAAAATTATACATGGTTGGAGTTTGTACATAATGGAATATATTATGCCCCATGTCTTATCTAAATACCAATAGATAATAGACTTTTTGTGAGAGCAAGCTTAACATAATTTTCATTAAAATCAGATATAAATAATGAAATAAGTATCTGGTTGCAGTGAAATTATTAAAAAAACAAACTTTAAATGGAGTTGAACCTAGATCTTGCTGTATTACAGTGAGTTAGTTGAATGATAGATCAGTGTTATTCTTTAGTAGTTTTTATAAGATTCCTAAGCTAAGTTAAAATTTGTAGAACTGCATTATTTCTTGTTTTAGATAAGCTGTTTTTGCAAATTATCATAACAAATGTTAAGAAAGTTTCTGTTAGAACGGATATATATAATTTTTATTGGAATGATTCTAATTATAAATTTTTAAAAAGTATTTGTAATTAGTGAATGGTTTTCTTCCAGAGAGAAATAAATTAAATATTGAAGATAAACTGGTGTTGGAAAAGTTAATCGAGAGAGGTTTATTGTTATTCAGTAAAATGTTACAGCGTGTTAATTTTGGACTTCAGTTGGGAGAGATAGAAGGTCGATATGAATTGTTCATACATATTTTGTCTATGTTGGAACCTGGTTTGCCTCTACGTTTTTTTGAAAGTACGTATTATTTATATTGCTGAACATAGAATACATTAATTTCTATAATATAACAACTCTTAATTATCGGCCAGTTTAGCTGCTTAAAGGGCTAGCGGTTAGGCTGCTCTTTAATGAGTTACTCTGTCTGTTAATATTTTCAATTAACTTTATCAAAATGTAATATTTGCTTATTTCAGTCAATAATGCCAGTGTTCTTATAGTACATTAATATGAGTAGACATTCTATTTCATATAACCCTCCAAAGGAATAGTAATTCTACAAAGGAAGATGGCAACTCCTGAACAGAAAGCCATTTCTGGCTTTCTTTGCTGGTGGTGTTGTGGAACGATAAGGAATCAATCTACAGCCATGTATACAGCTAAAACTGTCCTTTTTTTGTTTTTTGATTTCTCTTAAATAAACACCATACATCTCATCCAAAGAGATATAACAAAACCCCAATTCCTTTTTTGTACACCCCCTGTATTATGTTATCTACAAAATCAGTAATTTACATATTCATGTTGTGATTTGAAAAGAAATAAAATTTTAAAGATAAATTATTTATGTTGATAAAGATAAATTATTATGAGAGCAAGTGGCAAGGTGACTGGACGACTACCATTGTTAACTCCGACAGATTAAATATTCTGTGTTGCCATGGGACTCCTCATACATAAAAACTCAACATGAAGAAGTAGTCCTCTGCCGATTGCGGGTAGGACATACGAGGGTCACACATGAGTACCTAATGTCAGGAGGACATGCACCCCTATGCACACAATGCAACTGCCGCATGACTGTGCACCACATATTCATAGACTGCATATGTTATGCGTTATTGCATCGTAAATTTAATCTACCCAGAAACATCCGTGGTATCTTGTACAATGATAATGCAATTTTGAACCGGATGTTTCTGTTTTTGCGTAGTACTAGGTTACTGCAAAAAAATGTAATATTGTCATGTATATTTTTTATGCTAGAAGGGTTTTTAATAATTTTTTCCTTACTTTCAATTTTGATTTTTTTGGTTCTCTGTCTTTAATTTTATTATCCGAGTAGGGAGCCATTTGCACTCACTATCGGAATTAGGTAAATTTTGTATAGTTTCCTTTTTCTATTATTTTAGCTTTTATATTTTAAAGACTGTGATATTAGTTTTGAGTTTTATTTTACCTTTTTAACTTAGTTTTAAATTTTTTATTATATAATTTATATTAGTTTTAAGCCTTATTTATTTTTATTATTTTAGTGCTATTTTACCTTTTTATTAAAACAAATTCCGGGAGATGATAACGCACAGGTGTTTTTCGCTAATAATGTAGATGATTTTAGATCATCTCTAAAATGATCTAAAATCATCATGTACTCAACAATGAGCACAATTTCTACTTCATGGCATGTAATAAATAAACCAGTTAAGAGTAATACAAATTTGTACTATTCTCTGTAAAGTACATTATGTTTTTAAGTATAATAATTCTTTTGCACTTTAAAGATTCTAAATGCCAATAAATTTTTATCATAATAGAGAATGATCTTAAGACTACAGTAAGCAACAACTACACAACTATACATCTCATTTAAATTATTTTTTTCTATATAATTGCTTTCTTATTGTTTAATTTTTTTAAATTAAAATTTATTTTATGTTTACAGAAAAAGTGATGGAAGATATGATAATGCAAGAAGCAATTAAAGAGCCTATTCGAAAGAAATGTCTTGAAGACAATGATGTTATAAATGCTTCAATTTTTAAAATTTAGTTTTTTAATTACATATTTTAAGTCATATATTTTATATAAATATAAAGTCAACACGTAATTATATTTACATTTGTATCATTAACAACACTATGTATATAATTTTTAACAAATTTTCTTTCCTTAATGTGCTGTAAAATAAATCATGTTTATGCAAGAGATATTGTCTAGATTCATTGTGTTATTAATGTTAGGACAAATGAAAAATGAGCATAAAATATTAAATTATTTTTTTCATAAAAAAATTCATTTATATATTACTTTAAACTGTGGTTGTTAATGTTAATTTACAATATTGCTGTAGAGATTGTATAATGGGACACCTGTATATGTTAATAGGTGCCATATCATAGAAAAATTATGACCTACATTAACTTCTAGTGAATTACCATCTATCTGGATTTATTACTGATATTACAGTTTTATTCTGTGCAACTTTGAGCACTTGTAAGCTTAATACTTTGTTATAGTTGGTGTGAGGGTAGTATACATATATGAATGACCAAGTGCTGTTTAATGTATAATAAAATTCACTTGACATACACTTTTCCCATCTCCCAACATTTGAAACATCTCTCATCATCAAAGCAAGGGATTACCCTACAGGACACTACCCCTATGCGGAGTCAACCTCTTTGCATTAGTTTATCCACCTGCTCACTATTAATTGTTAACAAGGCCACTTGCATGTTAGAATGGGCAGGTCCTTAACTTAGAATGTTAGAATGGGCAGACTGCTTTCTCTCGTCATCAATCTCAATTAAGCAGCTACAGCACTGATTACCTCTTCCCTAGTTGTTAAGGCATCTATAAATCTTAATGTTAATTTTCTGGGTTCGAACTCTCTTTATTAATGCCACCTTAACACCCTGAACCCTCTCTTGGGAGGTTTTTAATTAGCTTCTCAGGGCCTTCAGCTTCATCTTTAACTTTGATCAAGATGTCCTCTCCCTGCCCCTTATAGAAGAGAGAACTTCCGAGTCTAAGTCCGTAACTCCTCCCTTGACTTCCCTAAGGAGGTCAGTGAAAGTCTTCTTCCCGGGATCTGCTGCCCTAACTAACAACTAGAGTGTTGGTTCTTTCTACCTTTGCCACACTGTTAGATCTATCTCTCTTGGCTTTAGTTTTACTCTCTTATTCAACGTAGAGACTGGTTGTGGATTAGTCCTTCTACCTGCGTGTTCCAGAATTTTCCTTGTCACCCTGGCTACTTTGCCCTCCTTGACTCCAAAGATAACATCTAGTTTAGCTTGGAGAAATATTTTGGCAATACCCTTCCTTAGATTTGAAATATTCTTTTCTATGGAGGAATCAATAACGAGAATAAACAATCTCCTATTAAAGTCCTCCAGGTCATCTCCCCAGAGAACTCTGACTGACTCCTTACAGGCAAGCAGCTGACCCGCAGCCATCAAATGTTTGACCCTTGGAACCACTTTAAATATTGATTCTGAGAATCTGCTTTTCAGTTTACTGAGATCCAGTATGATAGCAATGTCCCTCTCTCATTCCAGAAATACCGGTTCATCCAGTTCCACGGTCTTGACAAACCATTCTCTCCTCCATTTAGTGGCCACGAGGACATCTATGTCGTCATTCTTGAAGCCCTCTTCCAATTGCCATAACAGTTAGCTGCTACTGGCATCAGATATGGTCTGACATGCAACTTCTCTCAGTTCCACCTTTTTTTCAAAGGGGTTAGATTCAACAAATCCTCTAAATGCTGTCACAACCCTTGCCATATCTATGGCAAGCTCTTTCAGTTCTCTGGCAGTGTGATTTTTCTCGGTGTGCTTAGTACTAAGTATTTCCTTAACATACTTAACTAGTTCCCCTTGAGGGGTGTTCTCTAGATTAACCTCTGACTACTCCACCTCAGCCGAAACCGTTTTATCGAAGTGGCTTCTCTTCCTCCGCTCTTTGCTCTTCTCAACAGCTGACATATCATCCGTCGACTCGCTAGTTGTTGAGTCTCTGGAGCTAAAACCATACTTGAGTGCCTGTTGTTGTTGACTTTGACTTCTTTTGAACATTTTATCAACCAGGGGTTGGCAAAATGTATGCACTCAAATCCGGGTACCCACAACCATTACTAATGCAGAAACCCCCCGTACCCACTCCTGTTGCTAAAGCAAAAGCAGGAATTCTTAGACCTATATTTGAAAAAAAAAAGATTGCAAAATATATCCAATGGAATATCAATGCAATAATATTAGATATCAACTAATATAAATAAAGATAGCCCTACCAGTGCTATCAAGAATGACAAAGTCACATGCTTATCGCTACCATCCTTGCTATTGTTCAGATAAGATTATAATAGACTATCCGCTGGGAAACCGTCGATAGCAATAAAATAATCTACACTACACACAAGCAACCACACTAATACATTTACAATTGTTTACTACTAAAAGTTAAGACATGCAATTTTAATCCTTATTGCCTACTGGCAAATAAGTTTAAAATTATAAAAACAACTCAAAAACTAATTAGTCTGCTATCCAAATCATACAGAGTGAAAAAAAAACACTTCCAAGAAATTTTCCCCTAAACTTTGTCCATGTCCACACCAAAATCCAATAATAAACAACAAATAAGCAGCAGTACGACAAATACGTACGTCACTATAAACTCCAACTCAACACTCATGATAATGCATACTTGTAAACAGTACACCATCCTTTAGTAAGAGTAATTTAATTTTTCTCTATAACTAAAATGTTATAGAACTAAATTTTTTTCAGAGCCATTTGAAAGATAAAAATACAGACAAGCTTTCTAGATGAATATTTTTCGTTTTTTAAATAACTTTTAGAAGCCAGAATTGTATCACTACTATCAGGTAAAATTAAGAACATTATATTTTCCCTTAACACACTTCTATATTTGGATCCTAAATTTCATACATCAAGGCTACAAAAATAAAACTATTACTTTTTTTTTTGCTTTGAAAATTGAGTAAATTTGATATGATAAGTCCTGGATAATTTCTTAAGTTTTGTTCTAGGTAACAAAAAATAGCATCCCCTACAACCTGTTGGTTTTTTACATAATCATACTAAGGCATAAATTTATTATATGGATTATGCAAAATACGTTAATACAAAAAAAAATCAGTTGTTTATGAACACAGATTCTTATTCTTCTTCTTTAATAGAACTGTACTGGCAAGTATCAAGAAGCAGCATTCCTCCTGGTCTGTCCTAAGGTTTTTCTTTTAAATTATAATATCCTTATCTCCCTTTCAAATTAACCAAGATTCCTATCCTTCTTCCTTTTCCTCTCACACCTGTAATCTTTTTACTTTTTGATTAGTCATATCGTAGGATATGACCTATTCAGTTAGTTTTTATTTTTTGCATTGCCTTAATCACATTCCTAGTCTAATTTATATTTGTCAAGACTTGTTCATTAGCTCTCTCTCTCTCTCTCGGGACTGTAGAATTCTCCTCCATATTCACATTTCAAAATTTTCCAGCAATGGAGTTTCTCTTTTCTTTATAGTCCGTGCACCATATACGACACTCCAAACAAAATATCTTAAAAATTTCTTTCTCAGATCAATAGATATACTTTTTGTTATAAGCAGATTTCTGACCTTGCTGAATGCCCAATCACAATTCTGCTTCTAATTAATTCAGTGCAATTTCAATCTAGTTTACTGTGTTTTTTAGGTATTTTTTATTATCAACACATTCAAATGCACCTTAGTTGCATCTTAGTCCCGCAATATTCTTATTATTTTGGATTTATCACCTTTTTTTACTCTCATTGCATATTTTTTTCTTACCCTGCTTATTCTATCTTTTGTTCTAACTTCTCTTCAGTTGTAGCCATTACTACTTTATCATCTGCATTCTTAAATGTTTTTATTTTTTCTTTGTCTACTGTCACATAATCATCATCCTCTAAGTCTTCGAAAGCTTTTTCTCAATTTCCCTCAAAATTGTCATTAATTTATCCCATTTAACCCTGTCAAAGCTTTCTCCCAGTCAATGAAACATATGTACAAAATTTTGTTTAAATCTATCAATTTCTTCATCAAAACCTATTGTGTTCCTAGTACCCTTCCCTATTCTAAAGCCTAACTGTTTATCATCCAACATTCTCTCTATTCTTCCCTCTATTTTGTTCAGTATTATTAGTTAATGGTTTTGCGGCATGGGGTATTAGACTTACAGTCCTTACAATTTTTGGTATGAGTGTCAAGTATTTTAAGGAAATTTTCTGGCCATTGATCAATCGCAGATATAAATGAAAAAATAAAACAAAATATTGTACGTAATAACACATCAGCATTTATTTATAAACTTTAATAGTAGCCAACTATAATATAATAATATAATAAAATGCAAGACAATTTAAAATAAATAGTTAGCGATTAAATTAATTTTAATAATTACAATATAATAATAAATTATATTGATAACAAAATTACATTTAAATAATATTTCAGATAATTCAAGTTAAAATTATTTATTAATTATCATCAATCTATTCATTTTAACAAATAACATATATATATATATATATAATAAAAAAATATATTTTATGAAATTATTTTCACCCCATTAGATCATAGATTTTATAAGAGAATTAATAATATATATAAAATAAACCTTTTTTTTAAATTCTGATAAAATTTTACTTTATGAAATTTATAATATTTTTAACAAATGCTGTTGATTTTTATTACTTAATGGTTGTTTAATTAAATAAATAAAAACAAGAGTTGCAATCTCTGTTTATAAATTATAATAAAAAAAATAATTTATTATTACAAATAATTTCCTTGAAGCAATGAGAAAAATTTGTTGAAAATTATGTGAATTTCTATTGACAGCTCAGCAATCATTTAAATTAAATAATAGAGAAATAAAAACAAAACAATGCTGATTGAATTTTTATTTATTATAAAACAGCAATTCAAATTACATAGTCTCACGCTAAATGTATAAATTATACAATTTATAATTCATAAATTTACATTTTATAAGAAAATCATTTGATATTAATATTTTTACTGACCAATTAGTGGTTTTTGGGTCATTTTTTTAGCTGAGCAAACAAATTAGATTAGAAAATGACAACTTTTTTATATATATATTTTTTTTTAATACTTCAATCATGGATGATATTAATTTAAAAATTTTCAGAAGTCCTTGACTCCTGTACCAGGTAGACTTGTGATCCAGGGACAGAAGATGTGGTTACGAATGTGCGGTGTTTAGCTCTAATAAGTGACAAGTTGCTTTCTGCACAGTCAGCACGATCTTCAGCTGCTTCCAATTCACGTTGGAAGCGACGTACACGAGTTACACTCTGTTGCGACATACCCTCCTAGAAAAGATATATAATCTTAAAAAGGTGATTCATTAATTTTTTTTTTGTAAAATAATTAAAACCCTGACTTCAAGAAATATTAAAAATTATTAACAACTTATTTCAAATTATGTGAAAATGTTTCTTCCAAAAGATGTTTTTGAAGCTAATTATGTATGTTATTCATAAGTCGAGTTATGTGACATTGTTAATGACACCCGTCTTAAAATGGTACCGAAACCTTTTTACATATAAGTTTGAGTGATATATTTAATCTATGTTACATTTGTGTATTAAGTACTACAGTGTTTTTGTCAGCTGTTAAGGATGTACGTATTAGATGGTGCAACATTTATAAGAAGCTACAAATTTGTATTTTAGATAAGCTGTCAGTTATATAGTGGGTTTTCTATGAATGTTTTTAATATTTTTGTTAATTATTCTGGATGTATGAGTTCAGACTATTTTGGATATATGAGTTCAGGGATGTTTAGTAATTTATTCTGCTGATATTCGTCATGGAGTTGCTTCATTTGTTATTAATTTATTAGAAGATTGTATGATATGTTAACTTCCTATCGGAGTATGATGTCATAAAAAAATAGCGATGCTAGTTTAATGTTTTGTACAGTAGCATGCTAATTAACCTAAACACTGGTAATGTTTTGTTTATTTCAACGTTGTGGCTACACTGCTTGACCACACCCATTCTTTAAGTTATCTGTGTAATGTGAGGTTCTTTTTTTGGTTATTAGCAGTTTTCATGTTATAAATAGTGTTTTGTGAAAGCCTATTTAATTTTTTATTACAAAATTACACTTTCTAATCTTTATTTGCTCTGTATGACTTCAATTAGAGTAATGTACATAACTCCAAGAAAATATTCAAACATTGTTTCTCTTTCTGAGCATACCAGTATGATATAATGACGAGTAGCTTCTTAGTGTGGTGTTTGGTATAGTAAATGCTATTTTAAAACAGTTTAAAGAAACTGCTTCCTTTTCACCTCAAAGCAAAGGCAAATGTGACTGTAAAGGAAAAATTACTCCAGTGTCATTTATTAATGAGAAAAAGTAAACTTGACAGAATTATCTGCTGTGGACTTAAATCGAGAATTAGCAGCCAGTGGAACAGATTTACATGTGATAAATGTTAGATGCTGACTTCTTCCAGCTGGATAGAAAGCTCATCGGCCAGCTAAAAAGCAGCTTTTACCAACAGCAATATATGAAAAAAGGCTCTTGTGGACCAAAGCACAAGCTGACTGGACTGTAGAGGACTGGAAAAAGTTTGTTTTCTGACAAGTCACTTTTTTTACGTTCAAGAAAGGGGGAAAGGGTTCCATACGTTAGCAAAGCATCAGATGAAAATAAATCACTAGCTCATATCCAACAATCAGTTGAACAAACCCAGAAATAAATTTTTGAGGTTGTTTCACATATGAAAGCCAGGTTCATTACTTTCAGTAGATGGTACTTGTATGTTGAAAAGTGATGAATATATCAAGATTCTAAAGGAAAGGGTCAAGACCCAACTTCAAAACAAATTCCCACAAGGCAAAGGAGTGTTCCAACAAGAGTTGGCTGCCATGCCATATTGTCTGTTGATAGTTTTAGTTTTCTGTATGTCTTGAAACTATTTTTGTAAAGCACTCTTTTTTAGTGATAAACTCAATAGGATTAGTGATGGATTGGTTGTGTGTAAACATTACTGTGAAGTTTTAGTCTGTGGTGTAGTTTGTTTACAAATGTGAAAAACTTTTCACACTGTCTTGTGTTACCCCAATGACGTATATACTCGTATAATATATAATTTTGATTACAAATAAATGAATACATAATCAACATATTTGTACTGATAAATTTTTTTAACATATTTTGAATTAAATACTGGTAGTGGTATGTTGGTAACTACGACACTATATAATAGCAGTAAGAATTAATATTAACAGTTCTTAATAAAAATAAACAGAATAAATCAATTAAACTTAACAGAAATGTAGATCGTATACCACTTTATGGATTTTTTGATATGCAATTTCAATATTAATAAACTATTTTAATTATAAATGTTTACAAGAGATTTAAGAGAGAGTTTAAGGAGAGAGTTAAAATATACTGACAACCTATTTTTACTAATTTTCAAGATAGTATCATCCAAATGACAATGACAAATGGAGACAATACTAACAATTTATTTATAAATTAAGAATAATCTTAAAAAAAACTTACATTACATTAGGAGAATGGAAACACTTCAGTAATAATTGAATGCTTTTAGAGAGAGACAGATAAAAAGCAAAGACAAGATAAAAAACAAGATTACATAAGAAAACAAAATTTTTCTTAAAAAACAGAATTCAAATTGCCAAATTTTAACAAAGAGTGAAAGATAAATTCATTAAAGCAACAGTTTAAGAAACATCATCCTAAAATTAACAGTAGTCCTAGCCATTAAATATTCTGAGAATATATAATAAATTGAGTGAATATACAGTGCAGGTGGTCTAGGAGAATTTAGCATAGAAAGGAATAAAAAAAAAATCCTAAACATAATTTAACAAAAAAAATTGAATTCTTACAAAATGATGTCATCTATTTGATAGGTTAAATTACATCTGTCTTTGAACAGTATTGAATCCTAGAAAGTACTGAAATATTAATAAGAGAATGTTTGTTCTAGTCTCAACAATTAGATTAAGAAATTCTGATAGTGTCTTCTTGGACATCGATACTACACTACACTGCCTCTGAATCTCCAAATGAGATATATGCAATGCATGCAGCAAAATTTCTTATAAGTGAAATACCCATGAGAAATCTAACATTAAAACCTTACAGAAAAAAAACATGTTTAAAAAGAAAATAATTGACTTAAACTTACTTGTTCTTGCAATTGTCTCTTGTACATAGCCATTTTCTGTGTAGCCTTATCCAATGATTCTTGAAGTAGAGTAACATTCTTTTGATCTTCTTCACTCTGAATCATGATTTCCTTGACTGAACGTTCCTTCTTTCTCAATATCTTTACGGTCTCAGCATGTCTTCTCTTTTCTTCATCTAATTCCAATTCAATGTCACGGATCTGATGGTTTATGTAACATTTAAAAACTCATATTAGCATTTCAATTAAAAAAAAAATAAATAATTAAACAGAATTTAAGAAACTAATAAACCTAATGTTAAATGATCAGATCAATTTGTTTTCATAAATAACTGATTTACTCATGAAATATTTGTGTATTATAAATTGCACAAAAGAAAATAAATTAAGTAAATGCCCAATTATCTATCCATACAATAATGGGTAACTTTGTAACATGTATATATGAATGTGAAACAAGGACACTAAGAAAAAGAAAGGCTGAAATTATTTCAAAATGGGCATGGAGAAGATTGGAGAAATGGACAGATAAGAATGAAAAAAGAAGAAGTTATGAGTGAAATGAAAAAAAAAATTGAAATTTAATCAGAACAATTTAGAACAGGAAAGTTAATCGGTAGGGAAATATGAGAGGATTGTTTACACCGATGATGCAACCTAAAAGGAAATTGCTTAAATTCTTAAGTTCCTGTTATGAGGAAGTTTAGCAGGAAATTATGGAAAATAGAGGTACACCATTGGAAGTGGATGGGACCTGCCCTGCTTGTTGGAAATACATTGTGATGAACTTAACTGAGTATCAGTTTAAGCATGTAATTTAAAACTTACAGTACTACAAAAAAAAAGTTTTGATTTTATGGTGGCCACCAATAATGGCTATTATAATGATCTTGTAATTTTTGTAGATTGTAATGGATATTGCTAACTGACATTCCTATTTTTTCTTTTCACTTGAACTTGATTGCCAATGTACATTAGACGTACAGCATAACATTTATGTTGGAGCCATACAACATGCATGCGAAATAAGAAGTGCAACATAACAGAAAGAAATATGGATTATATTTCTAAGATTACCTGTAGTAAATGCCAACACCTACAATTATGAACCACTGATGTCCAAAGAAATTTTACTGTTTTATAGATGTTAGGGTATGGAAGATTCTTGACAGAGGTGATGCAAGTATAACCAAATGACAATAATATTTGTCAAGTCTATATTTGAAAAAATATTATAGCCCTTTAGATGCTGTAAAATATGCATGAATTTAGTTTTTGCATAAACTAAATAAAGCAAACAAGTTCTGACATTTTCAGAAAAATGGATATAATTGAAGTTTGAGCTGTTATAAAGTATTTTATTTTAAAAAGTTTAATCAATGGACATACAAAAAGGGTTAGATTCCACTTTAAAGGATTCTTTCCTTTGTTTTCAAAGGCAGAAAAGAGGTCTGCTGAATTATGTTTAATACATGATGTACATCCATTCAATATGGTGAATGCTCAGACTCCCAAAAAGTCTCACAAAATCCACAATGATTTTGTAGATCTTATTAAATGATTGTCAACTGAAAGTATGTGAGCTTGCTGACATTGGAAACATTTTGAATGTGTCCATTACATTTTACACAATGTTTTGGGTATGAAAAATCTTTCTGCTCAATGGGCGCCACATTTGTTAACATTTCACCAAAAATGCATTTGAGTGAACACTTCTTGAGTATGTTTAGACTTATTTAAATTATGATTTTGCTGAGTTATTTCAGCATTTATAACAGTAGATGAAATGTGGATCCACCATTACATGCTAGAAACCAAACAGTGGGTGGGAGCACATGAAAATATGTCAAAGAAATCAAAAACAGTTCCGTCTGCATGAAAAATCATGGCTATGGTTTTTTTTTAATTCTCTAGGTATGCTACACATAGACTACTAGGAAAAAGGCAGGACCATCACCGGGAGTATTATGGTTCACTACTGGATCAATTCAAGGGTAATATTCAAGCTAAACATCTACATCTGGGCAAAAAGAAAGTGCTCTTTCACCCCTGGCACATGTCTGGGGCTAAACGTCTATATCTGGCCAAAAATAAAGCATCTTTCACCATGATAATGTCCCTGCATAGATGTACTCTTTATATAAATGTTTACATTGTAAGAGTATTTTTATTTATACGTTACATATTATATAGTGAACTAGTAAACTCTCAATGAGTTTGTCTCTTAGCCAGAAATCAATCATCAGTTAATCAGTTGATGCTACATAGAAAGCTATATTTTGAGATAAACCTTTCAGGAATAGTTGGGGGAAAAGACGCACAAAGAACCAGTGTTCTCACTCTGAAAAAAAAAATACAAAAAATAGTAAAGTGTAAAGAATTCAGAAAGTTGAAGTTCCTGAAAGAAAGGAATAAATGTTTGTAGTGTAGATTCTGCTCAGTCTTGATACCATCCCTAACAAATTTTTTTTGTCATCATTGCTTGGGAATAAATGTAAACTTCAGGAATTGAAAATTCTAAAAATTTGAATGAAAGCTTTTTTGTAATGAAAAACAACTCTAATGATAGAAATCCATGCAGTAAACCTTACCCTAGCTTCCAGTTTACTAATGATGCGTTTTCCTCCAACAATTGCATTAGCTTCAACTTCTTCAAGACGGACAGACAAGTTCTTGACTTCAATTTCAAGAGACTTCTTGATTGTTTCGATCTTAATGACACGTTCTTGTTCTTCGTGAAGTTGTTCAACAACATGTTTCACTTCAACTTGAGCACGCTGGTACCGTTCATCAGAGATCTTCAATTCCTTAGTTACTTCTTCGTAATCACCAGCAAGTGCAGCAAGCTCCTGCTCTAATTTGGTGCGGGTGGCAGACAAGTTAATGTTAATAGTTGTCAATTCATTAACCTTAGACTGAGACTCTTCATAGAGGAGTTCAGCATTACGCTTAGCTCTCAAGGACTGAAATCAAACAAAATTACAACTGATTATTCTTAAATTTAATAATGGTTTGTGAACAGTGTTTAATTTTTTTTTTTGAATTAATAATGCATTTCATTTTTTACATCATTCTTTTCATATGACCTCTGATTTCAACCTCTCTCTTTACCAACACAGTTTTCTATAATTTATAACTTTGTCAATTGTAATATGACAAGAAAGAGAAATAGAATGCATCAATAAGTTATTAAATTAATAGTTAGAAAATAATTAGTTAAAGCCTAACTCAAAGTTTATATTATCACATTAAGTCAAACTTTACAAAAATACACATAACTACTGATATTAGAATATAAACACCTGGAGTTTGATATAACAAGAAAATATCCTTTTCAGTGTTACACATCAACAAAATTATGCATAAAAATTTAATTAGGGTTGAATATATCACTATTTTCAGCATTCAGTTCTAAATCTGAACAATGAATTGTTCTAAAGATGACTTGATAAAGTAGTGAAAAACTTGTGCTGCTACTTAACAAAAAATGTACTGGTCCTTTAAGGAAGTTATTCTTAAAGGATTAAATAAATAAATAATATACTTACAGATTCAAGGTTTCCACGAACTTCTTCAAGTTCAGCTTGCAATGCTTGTAACTTCCGTGAAGCAACAGCATATTGGTCAAGAGTAACGGCAAGCTGACGCTGAATCTCATCATAATGTCCTTGCAATTCCTGTAGGTGGAGATTATGAGTTGGTTAGTAAGTAATTTATTCATCTACATAATATTATCATATAAACATTAGTACATGTATTCAAAACAAGGTAAGAAGTATACCGTGGGTATATTACCTCTCTTTTATGTTCTTTTCATGAAAGTTATAATTTCTAGAAGAAAGATTTTCTTATAACAAAATTAAATTTTGCCGAATTACACAAGAAAATTTAAAAGTGAAGCGAATCAAATGTGTATGGGTAAATATTTTATCATTTTGGTAGAAAGTTTTAATATATAAACTGAAAATTAATGAAGAATATATTAATAATTCTAATCAATTAAAAGATGTAATTGATAACCATAATATAAACACTTATAGCACAATAAGAGAATACTGCAAATAATGAATCGGTATGTCAAATAATGATTGACAAAATACAAAAGGCACTAGGGAAAGTTTGCAGTGCAATTTTATTTTTTAATAATTTTTCAAAATAGTTTCCATTACACATTTTAAACATCTCCAGCCTTCAAAATCCTTCAGAACCCTCCATCCACTTTACTCTTCAAAGAAACCCTAACATGTCTCGTCTGAGATCTGGAACACTCATCATCCCAAGCCCCTAACAGGTCATCATCGCTTGTAAAATGCCTCTCTTTCAGTCTGCTCTTCACCTAGGGTAACAGTATGGTGAGGTCAGGACTGTAAGGAGTTGCTCAAACAATTTTATTCCAGTGTTGGCCAAATACTTGGAGCACTTCCTCTACCTCTTTCTAGACTGAAGCACATTATCATCAAGAAGAAACCATGTCCATCCTTGAGTTTGGGCACATCTACTTGAGAACTTTGACAATTATAGGCAGGCATTCCTCAGCATACCACTTCCATCTAACTTTCTTCTGAGCTTGTAACACAACTCGCTCTAAAACTCCTCTCACACTAAAAATATGGCCAGCTGTGGATTTTCGAACAGTCCTCATCTTCGAACACCCAAACTTTGTTCTGAGTCTGGGTCGGACATCATAATAGTACAGCCAAGTTTTGTCACATGTCACAACAATACTGTTCACATACAGAGATTTCCCATTTTCAAACTTCTTTAAGCATTTCACGAGACCATGAAACATAATGTGTCATCTGATTGTCAGTCAAGTTTTGTGGCACCCAAAAGGTACAAAGGTTTCTAACTTGAAGGTGATCTAACAGAATAGCATGAACGGCTGGTGCATTAATGCCAAAGAAAACCTCTGTTTGGTAGTAGGTCACACACCTTCTGTCTCAAGCATTTTTCATACTACAGCAGTGTTTCTATTCACAGACAAAGACAGTGGACCTGATCTTATAGCATCCTCAACACCAAAATTTCCTCTTTCAAACAATTGGTGACACCATAATATTGTTGTATGATGAGGACAATCCTTTCCAAGCACAGGAGTCATTTCCACTAAACACTGATCAACACTTAACCTATATGCAAAATTGCCCAGCATTCATTTATCAACCTCAACATCATTACCTCTTTTCAATAACACAGCTAAAAAGCAAATGACATTGAGACAGTGACTAGAGTGACAGTAGTGTTGGTTGAGACCTGTCTAACTAACCAGTAACTTATAACCATCAGAAATGTTCAAATAGTTTAAAGCAAATAAATCATCATTTAAATGAAAGTTTATAACTTAACAGAATGAGATTTTTGCAAAATAAAAAAAAAAATGAATAAAAAATGACTATTTCAAAATGCAACATTTTTACATGGTGTTAACATAGATTAAAAATTATAGTTTACTATAAGAAAATTGGTTCAGTTTTGTTGTTTAGCTAATTTTAATTTTTATGTATTTAAACAGATCAATATTTACATATTTAAATATCTGTATTTCAGTAAAATATTAATATGTACTCGCAATTATCATAGTAAATGATGGTGAAGTATTGTAGGTAAAAAATGTTTTTAATTTAAACATGGTATGTCAGAATTAAAAATAGTCTGTATTCACAATAAGACAAGAAAATGCTATTTTTATGTCAGGCAAGGTCATTCTCTGTTGTATAATAGGTCTCACTATATTTGTTTTTAGGTATGATATAACCAGGGACTATTATATAAAATATATTTTTTTTGCAATAGAAAGTGGAAGATAATTATAAAATATGTAATTAAATTTTTTAACATATATATATATATATATATATATATATATATATATAGAGCGCATACACATGCTCATACACAAATCTGTCTTAATAAAGATTGGTTTGAAATAAACCAAATTGATTTTGACCTGTTATATTAATTATATTTCATCAAATGATAATTACCGTCAATTGGAGTGATTGTTTCTTGATTGTCTTCTGCAATTCAATGTTGTTCTTGTTAGCTACATCAAGTGACAATTCAAGTTCAGTAATCTGTATCTGCAACTTCTTCTTGATTCTTATAACTTCGGTCTTCAACTTAGTTTCTGCTTCAACAACTCTAGCATTCAACTGTTCAATTTCTATGCTTGTCTGCTTACTGTAAAAAAGAATTTAACAACAAATAAGCATAATCCAAGTGTCAGTTATCTAATAAAAAAACAATAGTAACTCATAGTTTTTAAGTAATTATAACTATATGATGTCATCATAATATTGTCATATTCTAATGAGCAAAAAGAATAAATATGTATACACGACATTAATATTCTCTCTTTATGAACATTAAATACCTTTAAGTGAAAGGTATTTTTAAATTCTTCTCCTGAAAAAAAATAAATTTATGACTTTTCACCCAAGCAGTGATTCATTAACAAAATATATGTTCTACATGGCTCAAAAAGCTAAATATTAATTTATGTAAAGTATTTAAATTAACTCTTTAATTAAATTAGATTATTAAGGACAGTCATCCTGATATTTAAGTTGTTTACTTATTTTTATAAACTGCAAGCATATTCTTTCACATTCTATTTAAAGATTTTCCTCATCTTTTGTCCTGTTCATACAAGCCAATTCAACTCATCAGTTCTAAATAATTGATATAAAACAGTATGTGGTGGTAACACAAAGATGAAATCTACAGTAACTTTCAAGATGGAATAAAACATTAAAACTATGTTTTGATGATAGCAGAGATTCTCTGCTCATTCTACATCCACTGTTATTTTGCTGCTAGGATTTAGCATATGCAGCATTTACTGTTTAAAATATGGCAAATTTTTTACATTTCATACACTCGTTTTTGTAATGCACAACAGAAACTTGTTTAACGAAAAGTTTGTTTACGTCTCACATGACAACAATAGACTAAAAATATTAATACCTAATATAAATCAGCTGTTCATATAACCATATGTTTACTTGTAATTTTAGTGTTGCCACTTTAGCTGTCAAAAAAAACCAGTCTCATTATTTTATTTACAGACCTTGTATATAAATAAATGTAAATGTTTTACATTGAGGAATTTGTAATTTTCTTTGGAATTGGCTAAAAATATTAAATAAATGTTATTTATTATGTTTTATAATTCTGTAATGATTGACAATCATAGAAAGAGGGTGGGTAAAAAACTGTTGAAAGTCTGATTAACTTTATAATGCAATATGCAGAGGAATGCTTCTTGCTCAAGTAAGAAGCATGAAGCAAAACTGCAAGCAATAGTTAGAAGGACTGTAACTTAAAAATATCTTATCACTTTATCTTATAACCTATTTTTGTCAACATCAAAAAACATATTTCTTCTCTCCATTTAAATATATTTTAGAAGTATAAATAAATTAAAAAAAATGGAACAACACCATGGAGGGGGTTGGAATTTTCAATTATATTACACATAATTTATTTTAATCTTAAAATACTTATGAAGTGAAACATCATATAAACACTGAAATGAAATATGATAGAATATTGCAATTTTATATTTACGAGATATATAAAAGATATGATATTCTAAAGATCTCAATGAAATCTCTCTTCATCTGCTGAAAAATCAATGGGACTTCTACCTCCCTTTTTTGAATTAATGGAATCTTTGCAAATTTTTTTTAAGATATAGTCCTAATTTAAGCAAAAGAAAAATGTTAAATTACTGTATATTACTAATAGTATATAGAAATTAGAAAATTTGACATCTGCTTGGCAAAAATAGTGCTTCTGTAATGATGTTCATTTGGGAGTACATTTGAATACATAAATATATTAAAGTTGTATATTTTATATCTTTAGTGTTGAACTTAAGAAGACCTGAGAAACTCCTATCTCCACCCTGGAGATATGAGTTTTTGATATGTATTTATGATTTTTTTTTATTAAATTTAATTAATTAAAATCAAACAGAAAAAATGTATTAACTATTAGTTACCACTATTTGGTCCGTAGAAAAGTTTTCATTTAAGCAGGTGTATTTCAGTACAGACTAATGTGAATCATGTGATAAAAAAATAATACTACATATATCTGATTGTTATTTAAGCTTAACTTTTGCAGTGATTAAAATATTTTGATTTATAACTAAAATAACTGTCAAAAAACATGAAATGTTTAATGTAAAGAGTGTATGCATGTCATGTTTAAATATAGAAGGAAACTCTTGAATGATATTGATGATATAAATATTTTTAATAGCGCCAAAATAAATTCAGCTTTAATGCTATTTTCAGAGTTATGTTGGATTTTTTTTTAGTTAAATCTTAAACTTCTATTCTGTAAACAGTTTTTTTCTTAAAAAATCTGTTATTTAAGAATGAAATTTGTCTAACAGAATGAAAGAATAACAGACTACTGTTATTATCCTAAATACCAACATTTTTTTTTAAGACTCTTATTGTAATAAGTAAATGAAAATATTCATTTAACACGTCTCAAATAAGTTTAATGAAAATTTTTATTGATCAATTAAGAAGTGTGTTTAATGAGATATGAAAATTAAAATGTCAATAATAGTAGTCTTTTTTTATATAAATTCTAATGCTGGTGAGTATTTTATTACATTTTGAATAATTTTTTTGAATTCTTAAAAGCATATGTTAAATATAATAATCAGGGCTTTGATAAATTAAATTAGTCTACAGAACAATTTTCTCCTGGTATTTCTAAAATTACTCAACTGACTTTACATGAAATAAAGCCAGCACAAAGGATTATTCTGATTTAAGTATTTGAAGATCAACACAAAAAAACAATAATTTAAGATGCTGTGTACTGATTTATTTTTTAAAATATACTATATTTCAATTATGGAGACTGGCAAGATTTTTCAAGGGGATAGTTTGTATCTCTCAAATTCATATGTAAGCTATTTACCTAAATGAGAAGATTTATTTTTACTTTCTCGTCTAGTACTATAGCTGTAGAAGGGGAAAGTATGGTAACCGGTCCAATTTGGGCATATGTGGTTTTCACCAGATCTTTTTGTTTTAACAACTAAGGAACCAGACCCAAAAAACCAAACTGAAATTTTCCACATGTTCATATGTACATTTGTGTGTTTGGTGTTAGATGTCACAACCTAAATTACCTTATATCTACAGAACTACTTGACCAAATTTGGGCAGGTTACTTCTATATATGGGGCATTGATGCCATTAAATTTTCAACCTAAAAGGTCCAGGGGGTGAGGCTGTAGACAAGGTCACCCTCTGATCTGGAGATTTCGTCTAATTAAAGTCTTATTTTTCATAGACACATTTGATAACAATTAAAAAAAAGTAATATTTCCAAAATCACACTCCACCCCAAAAAATGCTCTAAATAAACTAGCGGGTATAGTGCATCATTAGCACCCCTTCTCAACACAAGGAGTGCTAGTGTAGTACTGACATACAGCTGCTGTATCTTCTATGTTGTAACATCACAAGTGAGCTGTAGAATTAAATAAATGAATAGTATTTAAATTGGGTGCAAGTACCGCCACAACCGCGTGAATGAAATACAGTATGCACGTGTACTTTAGTTAGAATCATTGAATTATATAAACAAAAAATATTATATTTAAATAAAATTATAAATATTTTAAATTGTGTGTGTAAGCCGTGCATCAGAAAAAACAGCATGGTAGGAAAGTCCTACAACTGTGTTGTCAACTTTTTTAATCAATCTCAGCAATTATATAATAATTATGAGATAATACAGTTTAAAACATTTTACAATTTATGCTTTTCAATAAGTTTCACAGAGTTTTTGTCTCTTTGTCAGAGCAAAAAAGGAATAAAAGTCCTTTTTTTTGCTCCTAGTCAGATGGTAAACTATCTCCATACACTGTAAAACTAATACACTGTATTAGTGTAGGTTAATCTTTTGTTATTGATGCTTCCTACTATTTGATGAGACAGACAAATTTCTTTATTTAGGTTCAGCTGGATGTCATATCTGGCTGTAGTTCTATTCAAGAGATTCGTGTTTTGTATTCAAGGGGTGCACAAATCAAACTGAAATACCTATTTGCTAAAGCTTAGCCTCTTGCTCTCAAAATCTTATTTATTTTTCCAAGTGCTCATAAATAAATTCATTGAGTGACATTAATATGATATGTCAACTGAAACATACCTCAGCTCTTCAAACTGTTTTCTGATAAACATTCTTTAATGAAAAAAAATTGATTTTTTCTGGTTCTTAATACAGATTAAATCTTTGAATTGCTCCATTGTACTATAATGTCTGATTATTATTTTACTATATGTAACAATAGCTGTTTATTTATGAGTTAAAAAAGAGCATAAAATTTTAAATGTTAGCCAAATATATTTATTGCAATAAAAATTATTCATTTCACGCAATAAAATGAAATCTTTTACATCTAAAAACAAATTTTTTTTAGGTTTTATTGAACTTTTTTTTTAATTTCAAGTTAACAAACTTTTAATAGTCGCTAGCCTTTGATAAACATCAAAAGCATGTATTGGTTAACTACTTTTATTGTTGCAGTCGTTTTATAACTACAAGCAGTTAACTTTAGTATCAATGTGAACCATTTATTAAATGTGGCTTCAGACATTGGACTTTTCATTTATTTCACACCAATTAATTTACTGGATGCCAGCACTTTACAATGCCAGTGAAGTGGAACAATCTCAAGTTGTGAAGAGCAAAGCCTACTGTCTTAAACAGAGGTTTGTTCTTTATATAGATCTTATACTTAATTTTAATAAACAGAAGAAATTAAGTGATAACAAAAGATTACAAGAAACTCATAACTATTATATCATTCTATTTTTAATTTCTAGATTATATTTTCTAAGAATGACTTAAAATGTGCATAGCATCCACAGAGCTTTACAAATACATGAGTAACTTAATAAGACTAAATAAATTTACAGTCTGACAATTAATCTCTACTCCAGTTTCAGCTCAGTAAGTCCTCAAACAGTGCCATTAATTAAATTCTAATGATCAAATCACATTAATAATGAATTTAAATCCATTTAAAATTACTTAACTAGAAATAATTCAGAATCACAGGTCAAATGTTTGGAGAAACTAATCAATTCACTAAATCAGTGGGCTGGGTAAGTATTTGTAATAAACTGGCAGACTAAAATGCAGTATATACCTCTGTTAAATAATGGCAAGAAAAAATGTACATTAACAAAATACAGAAGTAATTTTCAGAGTAACTTATGTATTATATACGTAAGTACTATCTACTTGTGTATTCTATTCTTACGTTCTTCTTTCTTTCTATTACTTGTAGACTAAGGACACAATAATGGATTCCATTATATCTTGCAAAAAAAATGATTTTTCCTTAGTTAAGGAAATGAGTGAACAGATAAGTAAGATCCAAAAGTTAATAAGTTTTACAATTTATCACTTTACAAAGGATTGAATTTTAACCTATATGCTTTCTAAATTTTAGAAAAATTCAATATTATTCACTATTGATATATTATTGACAGCTACTTCAGAATAAGATTGTGAATCTTCATAGAAATTTCTATGAAGTTTTACAGCACTGAATAATTGGGCTCTAATGTCCAAGAATATCAATGAATTACAATATTCAGAGATATGAATTTTTTAAGAATTCATACCATCTTAAGAAAAAGTTATTTCAGAACATAAACATAAGAAGGAGCAGGGTGAATATAGCCAGAATAGAATAGTCAAAATTTGATAGAAAATATGTGAAAAGTGAAGGGAAACAAATAATCTATGAGAATGACGATCATATTTGAGAATGTTGTGATTCATCAAGGGGTTACTGTGACAGTAGATGGCTAATGAAGAGGTAAATCAGATAGGCTGCCGAGGAAGAGGGTGGGTGTATATAATTTTGATTTTTTTTAATGTTCAGTTTCGACTTAATTCACAATCTTATTCTGAAGTAGCTGTCAATAATATATCAATAGTGAATAATATTGAATTTTTCTAAAATTTAGAAAGCATATAGGTTAAAATTCAATCCTTTGTAAAGTGATAAATTGTAAAACTTATTAACTTTTGGATCTTACTTATCTGTTCACTCATTTCCTTAACTAAGGAAAAATCATTTTTTTAATGTATGATTCATTATGCAAGTAATAATTATAAAATATTTAAAAATTACTTATTTCCACTCCCCAGACTCAAAATAAAGGCTGTGTCCTCTTCAGGATCTATATAATTCTTTATTTGTACTTTTACAGTAAAATATAAAATATGACAACTTATATTATTTATCTTGAATTAAAAGGAGATGAAGTTGAGAGGAAAGTTTTTCTAATTTTTTTTAAAACTATCCTGAAAATCTTTAAAACAGTAAACTTTTTGCCAAACTGCAAATGGGTTGAGATAGTAATCATGGGTCACAGAGGAGTCACATGCTAACAATTCTAATTTCTTTTTTGAGATAAGGGAGGTTCAAAAAAATTTACACCTCTACTAACAGTCTTTAAAATTTCCCCTGATTAGTTTACACCAAAGTTCACCTATCTCCAGTTCACAAATATAATCTCCTTGTATATTTTTGAAAAAAAATGTTTTTGTATATGTTGTACATATCATACACAATTATGAGAAATATGTGAAGAAATCATTCACATTATTATACCTACGTTTCCATGAATTATCTTATATGTTGTTACATAAAATTTATCTAAAAGATTCATGCAATTTTTCCACACATAATGTTTTGTTAATATATATAGTTATATAATTACACATAGTGTAATTTTATATAAAGTGTATGATGTAGCGTGCAATTATATTTGATTTGTTTGTGTTCATTGATTCCAAATTGTGTCTTAAATAAATTCATTTACCTTTTATCCAAAAAATAATGAGAAGTTTTATTATCAAATGCTTTAAGTTCATAACGTAAATTGTCAAGAGGTTGCAACATTCTTTGTTCAGCATCTAATATTGCACTTCTATTATTCATATCAACACGATGTTGAATTGTATCATGAACTGCTGAAATAGCAGTTTTACGCTGAAATCCTTTAATATCCATTTCAGTTGATGATGATATATTTTTCATACTTTCTGTTAAAAGTAATGCTTCAATAGCTTTAGCTGAACGCCCACGTAAAGCATCTTTAGCGAGTTGCACTCCAGAATGAATATTTGAATCAAGATCATAATCAATCAAATCTAAACCGGCCATTTTTTTAATTATTAATTATTAAAAATAATCGTTTAAATTTAACAGAATATTTTTCTTTTATATTCTGTCTTATATTTCTTGGTAAAATTAATTTTTAGGATAACCTTTTTTATTATACAATGTTAGTAAAATTAAATGTTCAGTCAGACAGATAACTAAATGTTATATAAAATCAGCTACGTTTAAAAAAAAAATTATAAACATAACCAAATTTAGTGTAGTTTAAATGCTTATCAAATGACAAATAAAATTATTTGTTTTAGTTCCTTATATTACAGTATGAATTTAGAGTTTGCCATACACTATTTAAACACACTAAAAAAAAAGAAAAGGAAAAACACTTATAAATTAAAATAAACTGAACGATAAGAGATGACAGGAGTTAAAAAAAGAAAGATAACAGGATGAAGAACTGGCGACTGGTAGGGTAGCTAAACTATAGTGAGTGACGACTAACAACGTGATATCAAGAGTGTTTTAGATTATTTTTGCCTTATTGGCCAACCATCTTGGTATTATTTATAGTAACATTCTTGAGCTAAGAAGCAACTAAACTGTCAGAGAATACTGAGTCTTAGTACAGAGCCAAATCTGCTAAACTGAAGGTCTTCTGTCTCAGTCAGTGTGGCCAACCATCATATATCCATAATAAATATATATATTTATATATATGAAAAACAATCTTCTTTAAAACAACAGTCATTATAAAAACAATTGCCAATTAATTATATGAATTAATTTAACTTGCACTTAATTACATATCTGAATCATCAGAATGAGTTTAATAGCACATAACCATGCTACAAGTTTACACATTAAACTGATTTAAAAAATAAAAAACTGATTTAAAAGAAAAATAGTCATGGGGATTTTAATTTTTCTGCCAACATTTAGCTTTAGTAATAAAGACATTTTTAAATACTGTTATTAATAATCTATATAAATAAATATTTACATATATACCATTTTTATCAAGCTAAAAGTAAATGAAAATAGTACTGGTAAATAAACTTTATGTGGTTAGTAAATGTTTATTGTGATAGTACCTTCAATCAATAAAACATGTTTTTAGTTATATTGTACCAAAAACAGTTAGTATGCTTTTTTCTATGAAAAACAATAAAATTATTTTAAAATGCCTAATAATGAAAAAATGTAATTATCAACAAAAATTATGTTTCATGAAAATTATTAAAAATATAATATTTGGTATTTATTAAATTTGGTACCTAGATAATTTTATATTGAGGATTGATTGGAATAGACATTTCTAAGAATGTGTAATAAATGTAAATAATATTAACACTAAATTTTTAAGAAAACTAAGCAATTAAAAAGAAATTGCTAAAAATAAATGTAGTATAATTTTATTGACAGGAGTGAGGATCCAAAAAAGTATATTATAAGTATGAACATGTAGAAGTAGTTTTTTGAAACTACATTAAGGCTCATATAAGTAAAAAATGTCATTCTAAAACTAAAGCAATGATCTTTGTCTTTTTTTGTTACTATAAATTCTAAAGATTATCCCATAATGGGCTTTAATGCCTCAATTTCTACTATTCTATTCAACTTTCAAATCTTTCTTTTTGAAACTATTTATAATGCAATCTGGAACTAATCTTGCACGGAAATAATTTACACACACACGCGCGTGCGATTAACTAATTTTTTTTTTGTATACATTTTGTTTTAATAAGAAAATGAATAAGAAAAAGGAAGTATACAAGAGGATAAAAATATAGGTATCTGTGAAGTACACAAATGTTGAATTGGAAGATTAAAGTAGACATCAAGGCAAGAACAGAACCATTTCTTTTATCATCAAAAGAAGCCTTTAACAAAACTGAATGAATGACAGTGCTTTAGATTTAGAGCTTAGGTCAAATGATACTTGTGGAATGTTTTTTTGTATTTTAGTGAAACATAATGTTAGTTATCTTGATAAGTAAAGGATTCAAGGTTTAATGACGTAGGTATGGATGAAGATGGAAAAAATAAAATGGATAGAACATAAATTGAGGATCTAAGAAGACCAAAGCAAAGATGGGACAGGTAAAATTAGAGACAACGTGGTGTAATAGACCTGCTATTTACCTGATATCACATGAAGAAAGTATTCATCACTGAAGGTGTTTAGTTTTAATCTTTCAGCAAATTCTGGGAAAGTTTGGCAACATCGCTGCCAGATATTTTTATTTTACTTCACTTTGGTATAATTGACAGAAATTTTTTTGGGTTATTCAAAAACGTTTTTGTAACCTAAAAAAATTTTTTTTGTAAATTCAAAATTTATTTTTAATTTAATTACAGAGGGTAGAGAAGTATATAAGGGATGTAAAAGATCATTACAAGCAAGCTGAGTTTCCATGCGAATTAGAATGTCTTAGTATTAAACATTGAGTCAAGAAGAGGAAGAAATTATTAAAAATCTTTATATCAAGTATAGCTATTTCCAACAATAAAACACAGGCAAAAAAAAGCTAGGGAAACCAAGTATAGGCTTTGAAAATGTGTTGTTACAGATGAAAGTTAAAAATTGGGTTTGTTGAAAAAATTCAAAATAAACAGGTATAAAGGCAGATTTGAGAAGATATTGTGAAATTAATGAGATTATCATGTAGAAAGAAGCAAAGGGCTATAAGCCATTTATTAAAGCATATGAACACAAAGACTGGAATAAATAGTGATAAAAAGGTTAGCTGAGTATAGAAAGAAATGGAATAAATTAGTTAAATGATTAATAACAAAAATATTTTTCAAGCAACTTTCATATAATCAGAGAAATTTGTGTAGGAGATTGTACATGTTTTAGATGAGACTTCTTTCACCTATAAACTATTTTAAAAAGATTAAGTTAAGTGAATATGGTAGTTTTCCTAAATTTATCTGCAGGTGACATCTTTTATTACCACGCATACCTGAAACCACAATTGACAGTGACCTTTTTATGCCGGTCTAACTTTTATAAATTTTTTATGTATTTAACTTAAATGAAAGTACATGGTATTTTTAGAATACTTTTGATCTACTCTGAAAATTAATTAACTACACAATAAATTACAAATATATTACTTTGAGATTAAGAATCTTATAATTACTATCCAAAAATAAATAATTTTTTTTTTTCATTTTTAGAAGCCTATAATTAAATAAAATAATTATTTTTTAAGGCTTTACAAAAACAAAGTCAACTGTACCTCATAAAAATGAAATCAGAGGAGTAATTTTTTTTTGTTCTTATAATTTTCAGATTTTCTTGTAAGCAAATTCAAAACTAAACAATATCTATAAATAAACTAAAATTCATTTACTGTACAAAAAAGTGATTTCAGTTTGACTGCATGTAATCTTTTTAATGATTATATCATCATGAAATACAAACATGATCTTAAACTATAAAAATCTTAAAAAACAAACTAACTTTGAACATTTTCACAGTATCATACTAAATTCTTCAAATAAGGAAAAATGTTTTAAACTGGTACTACTTGATCATGCCAATTCATCAGTAAGTGTAAAGTTTCTTTCTTTTGGGTGAGAAAATTCCCTTGTAACGTAATTTTTAGTATCACCATAACTGATACATTTTTTACTCCTTAAAAATTAAAAAATTCTGTCAACTATCCACACATATCTGATTATCTGATTATAACCTTTGTTTTCTTGTTTTGTTTACAAGTGTACCTATGATAAAGTTTAATAATTAATTATGAACAAGGACACACTATTTTGATATCAATCAAAATATAGTATTAAAAATGAAAATATAATTAATGAACAAATGAAACTTTTCATGATAGTTGAAAATAATAAAACAAAATTAACTCATTTGACTTTGTTTAAAATATATTCAAATAGTGGTACCAAAAACAACAGTTTTATTATCTGCAATAAATTGTAATAGCAGAAGAAAACTTAATTTTATGTCAGTGACTGAAATGGTAAATGTACTACTACATATTTTTTATTATTTTAATTTAATTTTTGAGAAGCAGAACTACTAAACACAGAGGAAATGCATAAATAAATCGGAAAAAATGAAATTTTATAAGTGATAATGAGATACAGCAAAAATTATGAACAATTTATTTCTGGAATTTTCAACGTAATATTTTTAGGGCATAATAAACTGGTGATATGGGGCTAAATATTTTTTTCTTGGAAAGCAAAAAAACTATGAGTAATTACTGATATATACTTATGGATAAATATTTGGTAAATTCTTTTTAAAATATACCTTTTTAAATTAAAAAATATATCTGAGTAAAATGCAATTGATAAATTAAAAATTTACATTTCTAATACTGACTGTTGTTTTATAATTCTTTTTGAAGTACTTTTATAATCTACATGATCAATGAATATCAATAACAGAAGATTTTTTTTATTATTGTAAAAACACTAAAAGTTATGCAATTAAATTACAGAATAAGCAGTAATACTTTTATAATCAAGTTCAATTAAAATTTCATCTTTCGGTTTTACTTTTTCGATTTTTGGTGTTGTGAGAAATCAAATAATTTTTGGCCGGTAAAATATTTTATCGATATACAAACAGGAAGGTATAATTTTTTGCAGATCATGAATTTCTGAACCTAATTTTCCATTAATGTCAACTATATGTTTAGTTTCTTAAGTAATCTGTAAAATTTCTGAACTTGTCTAATATTCCACCAAAATATATTTTTAAATTCAAATTTTTTAAAGCGGCTGTATTGATGTTCTAAGAATAAACTACAAACTGATAAAATATGAATATCCAAAAAATTAAAAATAAAAAGTTGAAAAACTATATAGAATTAATAGAAAAAAATAATAATATTTTATAAATTTATAATATTTATATTATTTAAAAAAATAATAAAAGAAAAAAAAAACAAATGAGAAAGCGAAAACTAATGAGATAAAAATTAGCAAAGATCTAATCTAGTAATGGTTTTATAACAAAGAAATTACAAAGAAATGGGCCATTACAACGTCCTTGAGTTGTCAGTATTTTCTTTTATTACTGGCCCTAGTGTCTTCATAGAAATGAACTAGTTGGCAAGTAAAACAAATGAATAGTCTGCCAGATTATACTGTATAAAAAAAAAAAAAATTAAAAAAAAACACTTACGTGAGGATTATTTTCTCTCTATTCTAAGAATATGATTAGCAAATAATTGAAATAGTGTAAATATAGCCTAAAAAGGAATAAAAAATATTTAACTAGTCTGCAGATTTACGGGCATTAAATAATAATTAAACATTAAAGAAACAAAAACAAATGTCTGATTATAATATATTTTTTTTAAATGAAATACTGAAGTTTAACAAGAGATACTCAGTAGATGAAATAGATAATGGGTGTATGAATTATTTATATATATATATATATATATTAACAAGAGATATTGAATAGATGAAATAGATAATGGGTGTATGAATTATATATATATATATATATATGTATGTATGTGTTTGTGTGTGTGTGTGTGTGTGTGTGTGTGTGTGTGTGTGTGTGTGTATGTATGTATGTATGTATGTATGTATGTGTGTGTGTGGTTAATAAATATTTGCAAAATGAATAAAATGTAAATGCAGTGTTAAACTTGGTTCTACGTTACATAGGTTTGTTGTTCAAATATACTCAGTATAAACTTAAGAATAGTATTACAGATTAATAATAAGACTATTATCCATTTGTAAAATTTATGCAGTAAAAAGTAATTGGCAAACGCATTTTTTGTAAAGAAAGACAGGAATGATATAGAGTATCTGCAATAATCAATTGTAAATAACTGTTGTAAAGTTATACAAATTTTTACTGACTAAGACATGAATAAAAATTCAATCAGGTGGTAGAAAAATGCAATGAAATTTTTAAGAGTGTTAGAACAACAGAAAAAACTATATCAGAAATAGTGTTGTAGAAGCACAGGAGATTGTAAAAATGTGAATTTTAATGAATGGATAGAAAAACCACCTTATAGTAATTTCATCATCTATAAAGAATGGAGGAAGAAATAATATCAAACAATATGATTCAGAACAGGTTGAAAAATAAAAACCAAAAGAGAAGAAACAATTAGAATTTGAAAAAAAGAGTAAGGAAGAGGATAGAAGATAATGAAACATCTTTAAACAGGAATGGAGGAAAAACAATGAATATGGAAACTCTAAGATGCATTCTTATCTAAGATTGGTTTTGGAAAGGCCAGAGCAATTACAAATTTCTTAAAAAGAATAAAGTTATGACTCAGTGAATAAAACGTGTCTATGACATCTCATTAAGTATTTACTGACTCAAGAATAAAAATTTGGAAGTAGTATACTTACTACTCTCACATACTTGTGAGATGATTTATCAACCATTAAAGAAGACATATTTAAAAAATCTAACAGTTGCTAACTCCCTGTTAGTCCTCAGATCGATAATTTGACTTATTAAGTCTATAATTGCATGAACATTATTTTCACTTAATACTGAATACATTGTTGCAGAAAACCTAACTTTTTAATTTATGAACAATATTAAGAAAATATAAAATGATAAAATTTAATAAAGAAAGTGGAAATTTACCTAAGGATTAAAAACATGTAGTGGGAAAATAAATAAAAATGAAAGTTTTGAAAATGAGTTAACAAAAATAAATGAAAACGAGTTAATAGTTTTGGGAAGACGTAGAAAAAAGTAATAGAGAAAACAAGTAACTTCTATAATTAAGGTGCTACTGCATTAAAAAATTATGTACATCCATTTTAAAATTAAGAGGTCTGTTACAAAATAAACTACAAAAGATTTTTTCATACTATGCAAAACAGTTAACTATGGCAAATATTGTGGAGAAAAACCTATCTTTATCTCAACATCTGTAAACATTTATTTCACTTGTCACTTGCAAAATTTAAGAGCAATTGTAAATGGTTTGGTTTTTTTTTTTTTTTTTTTGTAATAACTTACAATTAATTATTTAAAAAAGACAAAAAAATAAATACAATTTTAATGTAAAAAAAAGCAATGGTTCAAATTTGTGAAACACCAACAGCTTAGAAATTAAGAGAACTTAAGAAAAGAACATCCTCCAACGGTAAATAAAGCTAGCCCTAACTTAAAAAAAAAAATAAATAAAAAAAATCTAATAAATAAAATAAACTTTACCTTAAAATACACTAAGATATCTTTTTATACTCACCTCGTTAAATCTTCATATGGTTATAAATAATAGGGAGTGTAAAAAATTAATTAATTCAACAATCCTGGCAGTGTTGAAAATACAAAATCTAAAATACTTTCCGTACATTGAATAAATTTAATGAAATATTAAAAAAAGAAGATTTAATTTGAGTTATTTCAGACTGAAATAAATATTTAAAGAAATATTTTTTAAAGATTTATAAAAAAAAATATCCTTCCTAAAAACATTTAAAGAAAGCTGACAACACAGTAGTAGGACTTTCCTGTCACACAGTTATTTAAGAATAAAATATAATTAATATATTAATGAAATATTGAAAAAATCCCACATTTTAATTATAAGATAATAATAGTGGCTTGAGATTAAAACCCCTAATTTCAAATCTGTTATTACAACAAAAAAAAAATCTTCTATTTCAACAATTTAAAATATTAAAATTATTTTCAATGCCCTTGAAAATATATTAATTGATACCTCACATGACCATATTTGTTACTTTTTGTGCAAACCCCAAAGTGGGAATCAAAAGTTCAAGTTTATAAAAAAAAATATTTTTTTAAAGCAGTCTTGATTACAATAAAAAAGGGAAAGAAGAAACAATATTAAAAAATGCATGACTTTTTGTTGGGTCTGTCCGTTTGGTGGGGTTTGGGTCTTCCAGTTAAGTAAAGATTGGGAAGGGTAGCCTTTCAGCTGAGGGATGTAGCGGTCGCCCAGAAGAGGGGGGC
The DNA here is from genome assembly GCF_047948215.1 of Lycorma delicatula. Lineage (NCBI taxonomy): Eukaryota > Metazoa > Arthropoda > Insecta > Hemiptera > Fulgoridae > Lycorma > Lycorma delicatula. Next base: position 19,547,274 of record NC_134462.1, read on the forward strand.
AACTGCGTCTTGATGAGGCTGGAAGGACCCCGATGGGTAGCCGTAACTGGCAAGACAGGGGGGCAGTCTACTGCCACGACACCCTGACATTCCTGCGCAAAGCCTAACGGCAGAGGCCAGGGATGTTGGGGGTGTTTAAAAAAGGACAAAAAAAAAAAAAAAAAAGTTAAGTAAAGATTAATTTATATGTGTAATTAGATGACAACAGAAGAAACCACAATGGAAAACAACCATTACAGTGATCCCAACTAAACTTAAAAAATTAGATCATTTTTTGGGGTGGGGGTGTGCAATTTTCCAAAAAAATGCTTTTGAAAATATTGTTACTTTAAAGGAAGTAAAGGAAGTATTGTGATCGTGAAAAATTTTGGTTTTCAGGTTTCAATGGAAATATCCATTTTGACTAGTTTTGGCATGACATTTGTAAATACATATATGTACGTATTTCACATAAATCAAATACAAGTAGCCGTAGGATGATGAAATTTTGGATTTAGTAATGTTGTAACATTTAGTTCTGCACCTCCTCTTTTAATTGCAATCAACTGAACCAAAAGTGTCCAAAAAAAGCCCAAAATGCCAAAAAATTTGGATTTTAGACTTTTTTTTAACTGCAGTAATAAGCTCTCATTGAGAGCTTTTCAGCGAATATCATAAGTGGTACTTATTTTCATTGGTTCCAGAGTTATAACCAAATAAAATTTTAATTAATGAAATATTTGGATCTTACAAAGGAAGGGGTACATTGGTTTGAATCAAACTTCATTTCCTTTTCTTTTTTTTAACTTTTTTTTTTAATTTAAATATATTGATTTATTAATAATTATTAACTTGTGATCGTTAAACATTTTTTACAGTAAATAACAATTCAATAATACAATAATAAAAAATAAAAAAATGAAAAGAAATCAAAACTTATTAGTGAAATAAAATTTTATGTACTTTTAAAAATGTGTATATGTAATAGATTTAGTGAAACATCTGATTATTTAATTGAAAATTTTAATTTAGAATTGTATTATTTTTGGATCTTCTAGTTTAATTTGTGTTTAATTTTATCTACATTAAAGTTAACTACAGAGTGGCTGATAAATAACAAGAACAACACTACACTGAGGCATGCCCTATATTTAATAAATTGCAAAAAATTGTTTTCTTTTAGTTCATTACTCCTCTGATATTGTCGAGCAATATTCTCCCTAAGTCGGAATTGATCATCATTTCACTTATTTGTTTTTTGTTGTCACTCATTTAATTGTTCTTTAGTTTGATATAATTCTTCTCATCTTATTTGTATACATGTTCTCTAGTTTTCAAATTTTCCCTCTCTTTATATTCATTATCATCTTTTAATTTTTTTATTCTTCCCTTGCTCTTAACATTTTCTTGTTGTTTTTTTTTAGATATATTTATTCATGTTATCTTTCTTTTTACTGTATAATTGTTTCTTTTCCATTTTTGATTATTCACCAAATAATCCAATAATAAAAACTTAAGGTTGAAATTAACATTTGTAACCAGTTTACAGGAGATCACTAAACGGAATAGTTTAATTATTAACTTTTATTTATATGACACACCAGAAATCTGAAACTTTTGTTAATCAGCAACTCATGAAGATACGAATAATACTGATCTAGTAATTTGAATAATAAAGGCACTTTTACTCTGCCCTAATATTTCATGTAAGACGGTTGAATTAATAATTGTATAAATATTTGATGTTAATAAAAACTAATATTTCAGCAATTGTCTAACTATCCACTTTATTAAAGAACTGGAGGATTGTATCTCACTTTCAAATGAAATAAATTTAAATGAAGTGCATCAAAAAATGTGTAAATGTAATTTAATAGGCGTACAAGGAAGTCATGATGTGGTGTTCACATCAGATTTGTTAATTGTTAGCAAATGTGCCTAAGAAAAGTATACCTTATTAAGCAAAATCTCAAAATACTGAGGGTGATCTTGCTCTACAGTCTCAATCCCCTTGACCTTTTACGTTGAAAATTTAATGACATCAATGGTCCATATATAAAAGTAATCTGACCAAGGTTGGTCAAAATCGGTTCATTAGTTCTGGAGATATAAGGTGATTTAGAGGGCAACACTGAACACACACATTTACATATGAACATTAACATCTGGAAAATTAACATCTGGTTTTTTGGGTTCCCTAGGTGTCAAAACATCAAGATCTGGTGAAAACTGCATTTGACTAAATTAGACCAATTTCAATACTTTCCCTTCTAGAGCTATAGCGCTATCTGGACAGGAAAGTAAAAATATATACTTTTTAAATTCCTTTTCCCGATCAATCATAAATAATTAAAACAAAATCTTTAAAGATATTAAATTCCTATTAATACAGCCATGTTGTTTTTAAATTTAAAGTTTGAGAACTAAATGATAAGTTATAAAAAATCACATGAGCAATCTTTCTAGAACTTTAGATTTTCTAATGTTACTCTTTCCAAAAAAATATCCTTATGTTTACTCAAAGTATTTAAAATTCTTTGAAAAATAATTTCAGGTGTTAATTTTTATTCTGATACTCTGCCTGACCAAGAAAACATTAAAAAACTAGGACTTATAAAAATCTATCAAATTTAAGTGCAGATAATTTATCACATTTTTTCAAAACATAAACTTTCAAAAAAAATGAAGAAAAACCAATGTTCAGAATATAACATTCAACTGATATTATCTGACAGCTAATGAAAACATACCTCAAGATTGATATTTGAGATAGTATTATACACATTACATAACCGAGATGAAAGTATTATGCTACAAATAATATAATATTATTGCAAAAGATAACAAAATTTTTTAGATAAATACATAAGGCAATAATAATTATTATTTTTAATTTATTTGAGACATATAGAACATTTTCAAAAACCACTGCTTAGAAGATAATGTAAAATGTTTTTAAATTATACTACAGATTGTAACAACTAGCAGCAATCTGAACATGTTAAAAAATTAATAATATAATAAATATACACTTACCGGATGGCATCAATCTCTTCTTCCTTCTCTGAGATTCTCTTCTCAGCTTCATGACGGAATTGTGAGTACTCAGCTGAGAGTCTCTGAGCTCGCTGTTCTTCTGCCTTGCGGCCCTACAACGAATAATTAGAATAATTAGAAAAGAAAAATTAGAATATAATACAAAAAAAAATATATTTTATCTCACATACATAGGAATGAAATATTCCTTCTTCAAAATAATTATTTTCCCAAAAACAAAAACTACTTCTTTGACACAACCTAAAAAAATGAGTAATTCAATATATTGAAAGCATTTTTGTTTTTGAGGGTTAAATTTTTTAATATAGTTTAATTTTTAATGGTCCTCATAAGCGAATAGAATATTATTAAAAATAAAATAAAGATATGGGTATTGAATAATAGTCAAGAAAATTTTAGTCTAACCAAAATTTTTCTAATTTCTGGTTAGTTAGATATTATTTTTATTTACTTAATTAAATTTTTTTTGGTCTGTGTATAGACATAGATATTCAACATACAGGCTGAAAGTCTACCTGTCAGAGTAGCATCATGATTGAGTACTTAACTTGTTCACTTTTCTTCTTTCTGCATAAATAAAAAAAAAAAAACATATTTTCAGAGAGCTACTGCATGTGGATGTAAATGCACTTTTCTTCCTTTGCGTGAAATAAGATTTCTCTTTTATTTTCCAGTTGGTTAAGGAAAGGAAAATTGTTTAAGTCTTTGTTTTATATATATTTATATGGCTTGTATCATATGTCAGTTCCCCAGTTATGGTCTTTAACAGCTGGACAGCTCTAAACAGAATTCATTTAAATGTTTGCTGGGGTAATTACAAGACTGAATAAATTAAGTAAGGCTGGCTAACCATACCAAACAGCAATGTAACTTAATTTAGAGATTTGTGCTGACAAGATGTTATTTCACAGTTGAATAAACAACCCTAATTCTCTAGCAAAACAGAGACCATTCAGCAATATCTTATTTTAAAAAAAAGAAAGAAATATAAGGGTGTCTCCCCATAAAGTCTTTCCATGATTACAAGAATCTATTATAAAAAAACTATTACAATTACAGCTGTGCGGTTTGTGGCAAAAGAAAGAATTATCAAGTTTTTTTTATCTTGGTTTGTTGCAGGTAGAGTTGCAGTAGAGAACACTGATCAATTTTTTATAAAATGGTGTCAATCCAGAAGAAAGCATAATATGTGTTGTGGTATTACTAATCGAAACCACTGATTACTGTGCAGCAAAATTTTAGAAGAAAATATGGATGACCAGCACCTGATAGCAAGAGTATTGTTGCATGGTATGCAAAGTTTAAGGGGAGTGGAAGTGTAGCTGATATTCCACAAACAAGGCAGCCATCAATTAGTGAAGAGAAGGTTGAGGTTGTGCAGCAAACATTTCCACATAAGCCTTCCAAATCTACCCATCACATATCTCAATAAGGATTCCCCAGTCAACAATGTACAGAATTTTACACAAGAAACTAAGGTTGCACGCGTATAAAGTTCAGATATTGCAACATCTACAGCCAGATGACTGCCCTTGTTGCGCTGCCTTTGTGATCGAGATTTTGCAACAGATTGATATCGACAATGAGTACTTCCAGCAAGTGTGTTTTTAGACGAGGCTACTTTCCATACGTCAGGGAAAGTAAACAGGCATAATGTGATTATATGGGGCTCAGAAAATTCAACTTTACCAGGGTAAAGTTAGAATTAGAGATTCCTCTAAAGTGAATGTGTGGTGCGGTTTGATGCACAACAGAATCATTGGTCTCTTCTTTTTCATTGAGCAATCAATAACAGCTAACATTTACCTGGATATGCTGCAATACTTTGCTATACTTCAACTAAATGACTTACAACCTAGGGTGGTTTTCCAGCAGGAGGTGCACCACCACATTGGGGTTTACTAGTTTGAGATTTTCTGAATGAACCATTTCATGGCAGATGGATAGGGTGCAAGCAATGGTCCCATTCCCTGGCCACCATGATCACCAGACATAACTCTCTTAGACTTTCTCACCTGGGGTTATGTTAAGAACAGAGTCTATGCAACACCTGTGCCTGATCTGGACACATTGAGATGAAGAATAACTGAAGCTGTTGCTACTGTTACTGAAGAAATGTTGAGCAACACATGGTGTGAAATTGTGTATCGGTTAGAAATTCTACGAGTGACAAAAGGCACATTGTTGAAGTTTATTAACATGGTAAAAAAATTTGATAATTTTTTTTCTTTTGCCACAAACTGCACAGCTGTAACTGTAATAGTTTTTTTGTAATACCGTTTTGTATTCATGGAAAGACTTTATGGACATCCTATACATAAAACCAAGTGAACATATTAACTAAATTTAGACTGGATTTAATTTAAATGTAATTTTCAAAAATAATCTTCCAGTATTGTTTGTCCTGTTATGCATTAACAGACTTATTATTCTGTAACTTTTGTCTAAACATTCATTCAATAACAATTTCATTTATATATGATTACTAATACTTGGTCATTAGATCAAACCAAGTAACTTAGTGGATCATATATTAAAATTATGGATAACATGCATTGTAGGTATTTTCAGAATGGTACATAATTATATACATAGTTTGAAAGCACTTTCAAACATAAGAAGAAAAGAAGTACACATAAGAAGATTTTAAAAATATTTTATAGTTACATTGCTTTGGGGTGGATAATAGTTTAGAAATTACCACTAAAACAAGCCAAGTTTTTTCTTCAGTCCATTAGCAAAACTGGTGATGGTAGTTTAAAAGGCTATGAATTTTCAATAGTGTTTAAAAAAAAAATTTTATTTCACAAAAGAATAATAATTAGACAGGTGATCAGTAAACAAAGGTAGGAGGTGTTAAGCTTTTACACTTCCTCTAGAGACCATAACATTGAAGGGTAAAAACACAGCAACAATATCCTACTGAAAATATGTAATACAACTGGGATCATTTACAACAAAATTACTAAGTACACAGGAGTAACTAATATCTTTGACTGAGGGATAAACAGAAACATCTGTCCCATAAGTACCACTAGTAAGTATCAGTAGTTTTCCAAGTAGTTGACAAGATGTCATAAGAGATAAATGATTATTTTTATTGGTTTATTTTTTAAAAGATGCATATGAGGTGGTATCACAAAGTTCCTGTACTGTACAAGCTTCCATATTATTCTGTATAATAAAGCTGTATGGAACATTGAAGGTCATTGCTTCCAAGAAGTCAATCAATCTGTCAAGTGATGTTCTATATAGATATGATTTTACTGTCTTGTGTTAATACCAGTTTGTAATGGTATATTTAAATGGTATTAATTGTGCTTACATAAATTTTTGTGTTAAATCAAAAATTTAACTGAGACTTTTAAGATGATTCATCAGGTTTCTAAGTAACATTCTTTAGATCAAAAACAGATTTTTGAGAGGCAGGCATGTTTAGGGGCTGGTAGCCGGTTAAGGATGATCGATTGGTCAGGAGACACAACCATTAGCAAAATGTCAGGCTACATGGAAAAATATGGAAAAAATATACATAAGAACATCATTAAAAACAGTCCATGAATTATGTGACATAATTGAATCAGTTATAGGCCTGCCAAGAAATGTTAATTGAAAACTTCTGCTGCGAAGTTTGGCACTTGTCACTCAAACAAAGGCAGTGGTGTCTCTTTATGTGATGTGAGTTGCAAAAGATCGTTAACAATGATCCAAATTTCTTGCTTAGGATCATCATGAGGAAGAAAGTTAAGTGTTTAGATATGATCTAAGACAAAGCAACATCCATTGTAGTGGAAGAGCCTGCTATCACCTAAACCAAGTCACAACAAGTCCTAAGAGCAACAAAGTATAGTTTTTTTTGTTTTTAACATCAATGGCTTTGATTATTGAGAATATTTTCCTTTATTTTACAGTGATTTCTGACCAATTACAATGTACTAAGGTACTTCAGAGTGATGAAAAAGAACAGAAATGTAAAAAAACTGAAATTGGCTAATATATCATGGCAAAATACCCACTCACCCTCCTCAAAATAATGCAGATTTTGATAGAAAACAGTATTTTAGTGGTCTCACTCTCCCAACCCAGTCACCCCTGTACCTTTTCCTGGTTCTCCAAAGTAAATTTGAAGATGAAAGGGCTCCAAGACTCTATGATATCATACGTGACTAAGATACTCTGACAAGCAGTCAGAGTTTTAGAGGTAAGTAAGAAGTGACTATTTTAAAAGAGAAGGTGGCTCTTTTTAAATAAGATAAACTTATACATATTCAAACCTAATCTAGGAAGTTTATATCTCTTCAAAGCCCCAGATTGTACTGCCATTAGAATAGACGACACATAATTTATTTAATTAATTAAAACATTAAAAAAATGACTTTATATGAATAAAAAATATAAATGTCAAATAAGATTCACTTACAGCTTCAGCTTCTTTGTAAGCAGCAGACAATTCTTCTCTCTCATTCTCCAAACGGCGGAGTTCAATTTCAAGCTCATGGAGACGACGGTTCAAATCAGCCAAAGTGTTACGAGCATCATGGAGATCATCTACACAATTTACAAATAAATATTTTATTTTATAACTTTTCTTATAGTAAATTTGCATAAAATTATACAAATTACAACATAACTTTATGTTTACTTTCAATTTGATAAAAATGTATTTCTACATGAAAAGTGTATAATTATGTTAACTGATATTAAAATAATATCTTTTTACTTCCTTGTATAAAGTAAAGAAAGTGTTGTGATCGTGAAAAATTTTGGTTTTCAGATTTCAATGGAAATATCCATTTTGACTAGTTTCGGCGTGACATCTGTATGTACGTACATATTTATGTATATATCTCGTATATCTCAAAAACGATTAGCTGTAGGATGTTGAAATTTTGGATTTATGACTGTTGTAACATCTCATTATGCACCTCCCCCTTTTTCTTTTTCCTGTTTAGCCTCCGGTAACTACCATTCAGATAATACTTCAGAGGATGAATGAGGATGATATGTATGAGTGTAAATGAAGTGTAGTCTTGTACAGTCTCAGTTCGACCATTCCTGAGATGTGCGGTTAATTGAAAGCCAACCACCAAAGAACACCGGTATCCACGATCTAGTATTCAAATCTGTGTAAAAATAACTGGTTTTGCTAGGGACTTGAACACTGGAACTCTCGACTTCCAAATCAGCTGATTTGGGAAGAAACATTTACCACTAGACCAACCTGGTAGGTTATGCACCTCCCCTTTTGATTGCAATTTACTTAACCAAAAGTGTTAAAAAAAAAAACCCAAAATCCAAAAACATTTGGATTTTGGACTTTTTCTTAACTGCAGTAATAAACTCTCAGTGAGACCTATTCAACGATTTGTCATAAGTGGTACTTATTTTCATTGGTTCCAGAGTTATAGCCAAATAAAATTTTAATTAACAAAATATTTGGATCTTATAAGGGGAGGGCACATCAGTTTAAGTCAGACTTCATCGCCTTTTTTTTAATTTAAATATATTGATTTATCAATAGTTATTAACTTCTGTTGTAAAAAGATTTTTACAATAAATAATAGATCAAATATAACAATAAAGACAAAAATTATGAAAAATATCAGAAGTTATTCTGTGGTGTCCACATCAGATTTTTTTAATAATAATTATCCAAATGAATTATTATTAATAATTATTCTCATTCCTTTAATGAGAATCAATCCTTCCTCATTTTGTTATAACATCCTTACAACAATTTATTTTATGTCTTATCCAATATGATGTTAAAATTTGATGTGTAGTTAAAATTACACTGTATAACTTCTAATGAACTTTTTATTCTATCTACTTTGAAACTAGACAATTAGAAAATCAGTCAATTTTACAGAGTATCTAAAATACTTTTGTTATAATTAATTATTTAAATATATATAATTAAAACAACTGTTTTTAAAGAAACCACCTTCAAACAACAATATGCATATAATATAAAACCACAAACAAAAGAATTTTATTAAATTTAGGTTTTAATTAAATATATATAAGAGCATTCAATAGAAATAAATGGTTTAAATCTTATGTTACTTTTTTCTGAATAATTGAATAAATATGCTAATTCAGAAGTTTCCATAATAGTATAGCTTTATTCAGGTGCTACCTTCTAATGTCTAGTTCTAATGTCTTTTGTTCAAATGTAATGTCAATGTAAATAAAAATTACAAAAGGCTACAAATCTGACTGAGCTGACCTTTAAACTATTAAATTATTGATGTCTACTACTATTACTATTACTTATTAACTTGTGTAGATTTCTATTAATATTTCTGTACTAGTTAATAGAAGAGATTGTAAATTGATTCTGACAATGTAAAATATTTGTGTTGGTCTACTTGAAAAAAATTATTTGATAAATAAAATTCAAAACTGGTGGGTTTTGCTTAGAATTTCTGCAGCAATGCTAACTGTAATTATTGTTACTGTGAATAAAAGAATATGATATAAATAATACATTTTGTCAGTATGACTAATACTCTACTGCTTAAATATTGAATAAAACAAGTGAATAAATATTTTGAGTGTTATTAAACACCAATTAAATTGTATTTCATGTACAGCATACTGAATGTATAAATATTACTGTAATAAGAGAAGTCAATATAAATAAATTTTT